>NC_058130.1:530465174-530484898 GCF_016433145.1 Gracilinanus agilis
CTACCGGGGATAATAAACAACAAAATGAGTAGAACCAAGAGAACATTATACACAGCTGTGGAACAAATTGTGAATGTCAACTCCAAAGTATCAACTGAAAAAATGTAAATGAAAGACATTTCAGCTATTTATTTATTTGTTTGTTTGTTTATTTGCATAGATATGTATGTGTGTGTGTGTGTGTGTGTGTATCTTTCTCCCTGATGATGTTTTCCATGATATAGGGAGGGGAAAGAGGAGCTGAGACACATAAATAAATTCTATTAATTAAAAAAAGTGTAAAAAAGTTTGTTTTGGTCTGCATTCAGACTCCATCAGTTATTTCTCCAAAAGCAGATGGCATTTGCTATCATGCAAGCTGTGGGATTGAACATTGCATTGCTGAGAATAGCAAAGTTATTCACAGTTGTTCATTATACAGTATTGCTGTCACTGTGTGCAATATTCTCTTGGTTATGCTTATTTCACTCTGCTTCAGTTTGTGTTAAGTCTTTCCAGATTTTTCTGAGCTCTTCCCTCTTATCATTTCTTATAGCACAATAGTATTCCATTCGAATCATATACTATAACTCACTCAAACCATGCCCTAATTGATGAGTATCCCCTTACTTTCCAATTCTTTGCCCCCATAAAATAGCTGCTTTAAGTATGTTTGTACATTATAAGTCCTTTCCCTTTTGAAGTTTTTAAAATCTCTTTATAATACAAACCTAATCATGTTATGGCTGAATCAAAGAGTTCATACTATTTTATGCACCTGTCAGTGTTGGTCCAAATTGGTTTTCAGAATGGTTGAATCAGTTCACAACTCCTCTAAAATTGCATTAGTGTCTCAGTCTTACCCCAACCCCTCCAAATTTTTCCATTTTCCATTGTTTGTCATGGTATCTAATCTGACTGGTGTCAGTGGTACCTCAGAGTTATTTTAATTTGCATTTCTCCATTTACTAAGGATTTAGAGCGTTTTTTGCATGACTACTGAGAACTTTAATTACTTTGTCTAAAAACTGACTGTTCATTTCATTTATCAATTGAGAAATGACTATATTTTTATACACTCAACTAACTTTCCTATATATTTGAGAAATAAGAACTTTATTAGAGAGACTTGTAAAATTTTTCTTTCAGCATTATGATTATTGTGTATTGCTCTCCATCCGATCTCTCCCCATTTGTCCTTTTCTCTTCTTTCATTCTTTCCATTCTCAAAAGTGTTCAGCTTCTGACCACCCCAGCCCCCAATTTGCCCTAATTTCTATCAGCCCACCCCCTTCTTTTTTCTCTTTCTCCTCCTAGTTTCCCGTTGGGTTTGACTGTGTGTGTTCTTCTCTCTTTGAGGATATTCTGATGAGAGGTAAGTTGCAAGTGCTCCTGTCCCCACTTTCTTTTTCCTTCCACTGCAAAAAGCTCTTTTGTGTGAGATAATTGAATCCCTTCTATTTCTCTCTTCTTCCTTGTCCCAATGTATTCCTCTTTCTCATGCCTTAATTTTATTTTTTCAGCTCTCCCATCATCTTCAATTCATAACCTTGCCCTCTTTCTATGTATACTACTTCTAACTGCCCTAATAAAGATAAAATTCTTAGGAGTTATAAGAATTATCATCTGTAAAAAGTTTAACCCTATGGAATGTCTTTTGATTTCTCTTTCTTTTTTATCTTTTTATATTTCTTTTGAGCCTTGTATTTAAAAGTCTAATTTTCCATTCATCTCTGGTATTTTCTTCATGAATGTTTGAAAGTCCTCTATTTCATTACCCAGTTGTTATTTTTTCCTCCTGAAAGATTAGGCTTAGCTTTGCTGTATAAGTGATTCTTAGTTGAAGTCCTAGCTCCATTGCCCTCTGGTATATCACATTCCAGGCCCTCCAGTCCAGAAGCTGCTAAATTGTGTGTTATTCTGACTGTGGGTCCATAATATTTAAATGGTTTCTTTTTAGCTGATTGCAGTATTTCCTCCCTAACAATAGAGTTCTGGAATTTGGCTACAAGATTCCTGGGTTTTACCCTTTTGGAATTTTTTTCAGGGGAGTGAACAGTGAATTCTTTCCATTTCTATTTTACCCTTCAGTTATAGACTATTAGACGTTTTCCTTGATAATTTCTTAACATTTTATTTTTTCTCAAATAAAAAAATAATTTTAGGTTTCTCTTTTTTAAATTGAGTCAGATTTTCCCCTCCCTCCCTTCACCCTTCTTAGGGCCAACAAGCAATCTGATATAGATTTTACAAATGCAAGTATAAAACATCTTTCCATATTAGCTATTTTGTGAAAGAGAAGACCAAACAAAAGAAATATGAAGAGATAAAGTGAAATAGTATGTCTCCATCTTCATTCAGAGCCTGTCAATTCTTTCTCTAAAGACAGATGGTGTTTTTCATGATGAGTCTTTGAGGATTGTCTTGGTTACTAAGAATAGCTGTCATTCATAATTGTGTATCATATAATATTGCTGCTACTGTGTACAGTGTTCTCTTGGTTCTACTCACATCATTTTCAATGATTCATGCAGGTCTTTTCTGGTTTTTCTCAAATCATCCTTCTCATCACTTGTTAGAGGACTGGAGTATTCCATTATAATCATATACTACAACTTGTTTAGACATTCCCAATTTCCAATCCTTTGCCACTATAATAAATGCTCCTATAAATATTTTTGTGTAAAAATATTATTTTCCCTTTTTTTTTGTAATCTCCTTAGGATATAGACCTAGTAGTGATATTTCTGAATCAAAGGATATGCACAGTTTTAAAGCCCTTTAGGTGCTAGATAATTGCTTGAAAGATAATGTCTAAGCTCTTTTTTGAAAATGGCTTTCAAGTAGTCCAATAATTTTTAGATTATTCCTTGGATTTATTTTCTAGGTCAGTTGTTTTTCCCATAAGATATTTTACATTTCTTCTATTTCTTTTTCATTCTTTTGACTTTGATTGTTTCTTGTTGTCTCATGGAGTCATTTGCTTCCAGTTGCCTGATCCTGATTTTTAAGGATTTCCTTCAGTGAACTTTTGTGCCTTTTTTTTTTAATTTGGCCAATTCTACTCTTTAAAGAATTCTTTTCATCAGTTAATTTTTCCCTCCTTTTCCATATGACCAATTCTGCATTTTAGGAAGCTCTTTTATTCAAGTAATTTTTGTGTGTCTTACCAGTGGCCTATTCTGTTTTTTAAAGTATTGTTTTCTTCAGTATTTTTGTACTACCTTTACTAAGTTGTTGACTCTTTTTTTTATTATTTTCCCGTGTCACTCTCATTTCTCTTCCCAATTTTTCTTCCATCTCTCATTTAATTTTTTAAATCCTTTTACACCTCCTAAAGGAAAGCTTTTAGGGTTTGAAACTAATTCATATTTTTCTTGAAGGCTTTGTTGTCTTCTTCTGAATTTGTGTTTTGGTCTTCCCTGTCACCAAAATAATTTTCTACTTTGAGTTTCTTTTTTGGTGTTTGTTCATTTTCTGGTATTTTTCTTTTCTTTTAACTTAAAAATATATTAAAATTGGGCTCTGTTATTATGGCAAAGGGAGCACTGCTCTAAGTTTCAGTTTCCTTGTATAGCTGCCTTCAGAGCAATTCTAGGGGATATATAAGTTTTCAGTTCTTCCAAAGTAGTATCATCCTAGGAGAGAAGGTTTAATACTCTCCCAGCCTGTGAGTAACCACAAGTACTATTTTCTGCCTTAGAACCATGACTAGTGGTTCTCCTTTAGCCACAAACTTTGGTGTGTGTTAGTTATGTGCTAAGTTGGTTTTGGTTAAAAAATTATTTTACCCCATCTTTTTATGGGTTATGATCCTCCAGAATTCATTTTTAGGCATTATATCATAGTTGTTGAGAAGGTAATTTGGTAGAGATCAAATGAGTCTGAATAACCTCTTCTCCTTCTTGGTTATGCCCCTAACTGGAGAACAATTTGGAACTATGCCCAAAGGGCTATAAAATTATATATACCTTTAATCCAAAAAGACTGCTACTAGGTTTGTATCCCTAAGAGATTCAGAAATAGAAATGAACCTTTACATGCAAAAATATTTTTAGCAGTTCTTCTTGTGGTGGCAAAGAACTGGAAATTAAGGGTATGCTTATAAATTGGGGGGTGAATGAAGTTATGGAATATGATTGTGAAGGATAGTACTGTAAAGTAAGAAATGATGAAGGAGATAGTTTCAAAGAAAGCTGGGAAGATATATAAACAGATGCAAAATAAAGTGAGCAATGCCAGGAAATTACTGTATACAATAATAGTAATATTATAGTAATAATTAGCTGTGAAGGACTCAACTATTCTGATCAGTATACCAAGACCCACAATTAACTTCAAAGGATTCATGATGAAAAATTCAGTTCTGCACCCCCCAGAAAAAGAACTAATGAATTTTGAATGCACATAGAAGCAGATTTTTTTTTGCTTTATTTTACTTGATTTTTTCTGCAACATGGGTAATATGGAAATATTTTTGCATGATTTCATATATGTAACGGATACTATACTGTTTGTTTGTTTTCTCAATGCATGGGGAGGGGCTGGAGAGAGAGAATTTGCAATTAAAAATAAAATATTTTTTTAAAATCACAACCTAACATTAAAAAGGGGGAAAGGGAGAATTTTTTTAAAATCCTTACCTTCCATTTTAGAATCAATTGGTTCCAAGTTACAGTTAAGTATCTTACTCAGAGTCAAACAACCATGAAGTGTATGAGATGGGGGCAAGCGTAAGAAGGATTAGGGAAAAGGAGATAAAAATTTTCTATCTTGATAGGTAGTAAGCTTCCAGAATTTTTGGTCCTTTGGTATGGCCATCAGTAGAGTGACCATGATATCACAAAGAAGCATTGAAGTAAGACTTTAGTAGCATACACATATATTTAAAATTCTTTACATTTAGAAATTATTAAGATAAGATTATTCAAGATTCTAAATTCTCTAAAAAAGGGCTTGTTAATCTGAAGTTAAAGTCTAATGTGAAATTTTTTATTAATTTCTTAATCAGATACTAGATATTTTTATGAGGACATCATGACACTCATAACTCCCCAATTCTGTAACATCCAGAGCAGATGGAGGAAAGCCTCCATAGCAACAAAGAAGGAAGAATGCTGTCATCGGTCTCAAAGTATGCCCTCACTGAACTAATGTGACCTTTTTCCTTTTCTCTGTCACCCACTAGAACAGTCTCCCCTGCTGGCTGGGCAAGAAAAGCAAGACATGGCCACACAGTATATTCTCATTACACCATATATTTAGCTTACATTTATACTGCATTTGGTATGATTACTTATATACATAAATAATTTATACTACATACATAGTGCATTATATTAAATATTAAATTAAAATGCTATTTATATATGGAAGGTAGAATAATGTAGTAGAAAGTTCCATAGTTTGTTTCTAATTCTGTCTGGAACATTGGTTAATTAGCTATGTGCCACTGAACAAATCTATCAAACACTTTGAGAGTCAGTTTCTTCATCTCACTACACAGTTGCCAAACTGATTTTTTTCTAAACCTCCACTCATTTTCCATTTTTTTCTATCCAATAGCTTCTTCCTTACAATGTACAAACATGTCTATATCTCAGCCTCATTTGATCCAAACTCTCTCTCCCATCTGTCTCTCTCATCTGTCTCTCTCTTGCTCTTTCTCTTGTTAAATTCTTATTAAGATCTGTCACCGCTTTCTTTCTTCTCATTCTCTTCTTACCACTAAATTTTGGCTTTTGACCTCATCATTCAACTAAAACTAATCCTTCTAAAATTTATTGTCAAATTAATTTCAATCACCAAATTTAGTGTTTTTTCTGTCCTCCTTTTTTACTTCTTCAAAACCTTTGACCCTGTTGATCATCCTCTCATCCTTGATATTCTCTCATTTCTGAGATTTCATGACACTTGCTTCTCCTCCTGACTATAGGACTACTACCTCTTAGTTCCTTTTGCTGAAATATCATAAAAATAATGGCTATCAAATGGGATAATCCCCCAGATGTCTGACCTTAGCCCCACTTCTACTATTTTCCCTCTATACCAGGGGTCGGCAATGTATGGCTCTCTAGCCATATCTGGCTCTTTTGAGGGCCAGATATGGTTCTTTCTGCAGGAGCCACAAAGTCAATTTTTTTTCAGGTGCTGTTACAGGAGTGTGCACTGTTACAGGAGTGCACATTGTGAGCATTGTGCGGCTCTCACGAAATTACATTTTAAAAAATGTGGCGTTTATGGCTCTCACGGCCAAAAAGGTTGCCGACCCCTGCTCTATACTATTTTCCTTGCTGATCTTATCAGTTCGTATGGATTCAGTAATTATCTCAAAGCAGATGACTGCCATATCTAATTATCCACCTTCCTATTACCTCAAGATCAAATATTAAATCCCTTGCTTTTCTCTTCAAGTTATCGATAACTTGTCCGCTTCAGATCTTAACAGCTTTTTTATTTTTAATTCCCCTTCATATCCTCCAGCTCCTCAGTAATTCACTGACAATGGTCTTCTTGTCAGTCCTTGAACAAGATCCTCAATCTCCTAACTCTATGCCTTTTTACTGGCTATCCCCTGTACCTGGAATGTTTGCCCTTATTACCTCTGGATTCTGGCTTCCCTGGGTGCCTTCAAGATTTAGGTAAAATCTTAATTTCTATAACTGGCCTTTCTCCCTTGCTAATGCTTTCTCCCTAACAGTACTTTCCATTTATATGTGTGATTTTTTTTGTTCATTTGCCAGCTGTTTGCATGTGGTCTCTCCATTTAGAATGTGAACTCCATAAGGACAGACATCACATTTTTGATTCCTATTTTTTGATATATAATAAGTACTTAATAAAACCTTCCTGATCCACTAATGATTGAAAGGAGAAATTCCCTCTTGCCTCTAATCCTAAATTCTCTTTTACGGAAAAGAAAACAATACAGGAAACCATACCTGTCTTAATTCTGTCCTCCATTATTATAATATAGTCATCACGATCTGGACGGGACAGTCCATGATAGAATCCAAGGAGATGTAAGAGCTGATGTTGAACTGAAGCTACTTTGCTGCAATGGTCACCTATGGAAAATAGCTGTCGGCCAAAATGTTTATTTCCCACGTAAGAAAAGCACCTAAAAACAAGACATAAATTGGTAAGATGACTATCATTGTAAACTATGAGTACTACCCAGATCTTTCGATTTTCCATTTTCAATCATTAGTTTTGATTACTCCCCTCCCTAATCTTTGGACAGACAGAAGGCTAATAATGGCAGGATTGAGTGATACCAGCTTCACCTGCTCTCCCCGTTATTGATCACACACTGGTGAAAGCACTGATAAACAGTGAAGTGTGTGAAAGGAAGATGAGTAGAGAAAAAAAGAGAAGCAATGAAGACCCCCAATTATCTGCAGTCTGGATTATTAACAGCAGAATGGATGAGAGCTGAAGAAGAGAGAAAGAGGACAAAATTCAATTAGTGAAATAAAGACATTCCAAATGAGACCGCTCATGCCAGAATAACAGGCCATGGAGGAATTCATGCTGAACTATCATGATTCTGCCACAATTGGCTACTGTGGAAATTGTCTGTTTGTCAATAGAACTATTTCCTGTTGAAGAATAGCACTACAAAGCAAAGCACAATGAGACAAGATGATTGGCATTAAGCTCAAAAGTGCCACAATTCTGAAGATGACACTAAAAAGTGTGGCTATTTGGCATGGTTAATCACTAAAAATTAGTCCTCCAATAAGAATTCATCAAAGCATTAGCAATATGCCCAGAGACCAACCAGAGATAACTATAGTTAGTAAGGCTCTCTATCTGAAGGTAGAAAGAGCTGGGAACTAAGACTAAGGAAATGAGTAAATAGAAGACAGGACAATTAAGACAGTGTCATATATCCACAGATCCCCCCAAACTTGCACTACAAGGAGAGAATAGCTTCATACAACTAGAAGTGAAGAAAGAGATGGAAAATAATATGAAAATTCTGGAAGAATGAATCAGAACAATAACAAATAGCTTAATAGAGACTCTGGTAAGCTATACTCCCTAAAAATTAGAATATATCAAAAAGAAATCTGTGACTACAAGAAGCAGGATGAAATAAGGGAGCAAAATTAAAAAATTATTTAAAATGCAAAGAAAGTTAAAACTTCTTGAATAAAAAACTGACCAGAAAAAAAAAGGTCAAGGAAAAATAATATATCACTGGACTCCCAGGAAATTATAATCAGAAAAAAGAAAGCTTGGACACTGTATCTAAAGAAATCATAAATGAAAACTGCCCAGGTCACCATAAAACAATAGGCTCAAGCTGCAGAGAATATATAACTTTTTTTTTACAAATATAGTGTGAATTTGTTTTTTTTCACTGTGCCTTTTTATTGGAAGGATTAGGTTTTGGTGTTATTTTTAACTGATTAAGGGAGAAGGAGAGTTAGCAATGGTGAGGCCGAAAAGACTAAAGAAAAAAAGAAAAGGAACATTGAAACATTTTTTTAAATGCACAGAGCTTAACAGAAGGATATACAGAAGGAAGTCCAGATGAATAGGAAAGTTTTGAACATAAGATATTGAATTTATTATATACTTTTCAGAAAGGCAAGCAATATAAAATATAAATTAATGATTTAATATAAAATCCTATTTTATGTTCTACTTTGTATACTGAAATGCTCAAATTTTTTTAAGTTGAGAATATGAGGCTACGAGAAGGAAATGAATATTTTAGGAAGTTCTTAGCAGTCTTGCACATTATAGGTAAACAATAGTTACTTGTTGAATTAATTGATTAAAGTAACTCTCCAGAGTAATAGTCATTAGTAGTTCAATGTCAACTTGGCAGGAGGTCTCTAGTGAAGTATCTTGAGGATTCATCCTTTGCTGTTTAATATTTTTATCAATAAGTTCTTTAAATATAAATAAAGGTGGCATGATCATCAAATTGGAGAATAACAGAAATGTAATAGGATAGCTAACCTACTGAAAAACAGAATCAAGATCCAAAATAATCTTGCCAGAACAGAGCATTGGGCTTAATCTAATAAGATTCAATTAGATAGGAATAAATATGAAGTTTTATGATTTGGATTAAAAAGAAATCAGCTGTACAAATAAAAGTACAGTTTGAAAGGGAAGGATACAATGAGGGAAAAGTTTCTTTAAAAATATTGAGGAGTGGCCTACAATGTCAATATGCCTTAGTAGCATAATATGGAGTACAAAAAAAAAAAAAAGCTTATGACTTTCAAACAATCTAGCCAAAAGTGATGTAGATATACACATATGCTGAAACTATTTCAAATCAGGAAATAGGAAGATTTAACCTGGAAAAAAATAATGGGGGCAAGAAGGTGCAAATATAAGAGCTGTGTTCAAGTATTTGAAGGGATATTATGTAGAAGAAACCCAATAAGTTTAATAGGCAACAATGAGGGGAAGATGCAAAGGAGTAAATTTAAATTTGATGTTGGGAAAAACTTCCAAAGAATTAGAGTTGCCTAAAAGTGCAAAGAGCTGCCTGGTGTCCTGAGATAGCAGGTTGTCCCTCATTGAAGGTCTTCAAGAAGAATCTGAATGACTACCTGACAAGTGTGTGATAATGAGGATTCCTCTTGCATTGGATGACTAGGTGACTGTAGAGTTTCCTTCCAACTCCCATATTCTATAATTCTATAATTCATTTTCTGAGTTCTCGACTATGTATTATGGACCTAGTACCTACATAGTGTAAGAGATACAGGGACAAGTAAAGTAGTCCTTGCCAGAAATGAGCTTATATTTGAAGAAAATGTGTAAAATATAAATAATACATACAAAGTAATAGGAGGAGAGTAGCACTAGAACCTGAGGGAATCAGAAAATGCTTCATAAAGGAAGTGGTACCTTTGAAGGAAATTAGGGATTCTATGAAGCAAATGAGCAGAAAGGGGCATTCCAATATTTGAGGAGAGTCTTTGCAAAGACAAAGAAACTGGAGATGGAATTCTGCATAGGAAGTAGAGCAATAAGACAAGTTTGACTTGAATGTCACATGTCTGAATTGGAATATGTAATAAGTCTGAAAAGACAGAAGGAAATGCAGAGAGATGAAATATTATAGATCTCATCAGATACAATTTGCTGGATTTTTTGTTGTGGTTTTTTCACAAGGAAGGGTTCAACATGGCAAGACAGTGAAATGATTATTTTGTGATGGAGAAAGAAAATGATTAACAAATTATATTTTAGAAAGAAGAAAGGGAAATCAGGAAGGAATGAAGGAAGAATGAAAAAAGGAAGAGGGAGGAAAAGAAGGTAGAAAGGAAGGAAGAAGTTAGAGAAAGGAAGATAGTAAGGAAGGAGTAAGGGAAGAAGAGAGGAAAGAAACAAGGAAGGGAGGGAAAGAGGAATGAAGAAAAGGAAGTAAGGAGAGGAGAGAGAAAGGAATAGAAAACTAATCTAGAACCATATCTTAATTGGCTTCAAAAGCCAAGTACAGAACTTTATGATTATTCTAGATGTAATAGGGAACACTTCTTAAAAGAACTCAGTGATGTCAAGTAGGAACAAATGAAATGAGCCTAATGCATTTGTAAGAATTGCCAGGATAATTAAAGATTAAAATGATCTGAGTCTTTAAAAAAAATGCAAACCATGATAGGAAAGTTGAATATAGAAGAAGAAATAGATGAAGCTCACTGGTTAAAGTTCGCTGCCTTCCTCCTATTATATTCTAAGTTCCTTAAAGGCAGAGAATATATTTCTTTTCATTTTTTGAATCCTCAGGACTCTGTACAATGCATGGAAGATAGTAGGTGCTGAATAAATGTTTTTTGAGTTAAATGTTTATTGATTATTAGCTCAGAGAAATACTATGGCTTTAGTATCCTGAATTTCAACAACTCATTTGACGAAGACTCTATAAGAATATTTGTGGGGTAGGGAGAGAGACTAGAATTGTGATTTCATTAATCTAGAGAACTCCCAAAGGAGAAAACTCTCACACCAATACAGGTAGAAATAGAGGCCAATAAACATACAAAAAACAACACAAATTGACTTACAAAATCACATATTAACATTATCTCTGTTGTATTGCATATAATTTCACATTTTTATATATTATTCTATTACATTTTAATCTGGTTCAGAAACCTACACTGACTGGGGAGGGCCCAAAGACATGGTTTGTGTTTGATACCACGGGCTTAGAACACTCAGAAGTTAAGTGACTTGCCCAGGGTCTCAGCCAGACAAGAAATTGAACCTAGATCTTCTTGGCCTCAAGGTCAGTTCTCTTGCTACTACACCACACTGACTATTGTAGACAAAATGTGGAAAGAGTCTATTCAATTCAACAAGCAATTACTGAATTGAATTGAATAATGTGGGCTGATTACATTTATATGGTTTTGGAATTGATTGAATGACAAGACCTAAGAGTGAAATGATGTCAGGTTTTATGAAAAGATGGATTCTATCTTCTTCATCTTTCTATTCTCACCATGTCTTGTACAGTGCTGTGCACAAAATAGGTGCTTAAGAAAAGTGTAAAATTATAATAAACATCAGTGCCAAACAAAGATATGTTAAGGAGAGTCAAGGAAAATCTCCCTCATTCTTTCCTGGCTGACAGTTTGGGTGTTCAGGGCTGTAGGTATGGGAAATAAGTGTATAATAATGCTCAGATTTTGTGGTTCTTTTTTTAAATTAAAAAAAATTTTTAAATAAAAAAATGGGCTACCTCATCTCCCTTACCTCCTTGAGTCACTCTCCATACATAAGACAAACATCTGAGCCACATATAGATCAGTGCCTGAAGTTAATTGCTTTGAATTACAACATGCAAGGGGCCCTTTGTTTTCAGGAAATTCTTAAAATATCAGATCTTTCTCTTACCCTTTTCCTTTGTAAAATAAGACATAGTCTTCTTCCTCTTCCTTTGGTTTAAAGTCAATGCAGGTTTTTAAGCGAAATTGTTCAAATGCATTCAGGATAACTCCTTTGGAATTCATTTCTGAAGAGAAAGAGGAGTCAAAAACAGTACATGTTAAACCCCAAGAGGATCCTGGATTTAGAGCTGGTCTTTACCCCCGTGCTAAAAACTGTCTCTCAAAGGCCACCAGTGGTCAAATTCAAGTCTTTTGTCGGGTCTCTTCTTTCTTGGACTCTCTGAAGCTTTTGACACTACAGATGGCTCCTCCTTTTTTCACGTTTTCTCTTCCCTTGGCTTCAGACACATAGGGTCCTAGTTCTTATCCTACTTCCCTAACTTCTCCTCTGTCTTCTCTTGTTCTTGGCCTGCAACTTAATCCTTTAACATAGATATTCTTCAAAGGTACATTGGTCCTCTTTCTCTTCTTTACAAGACTCATTTGAATCCTTGGCTTCAATTTCTGCTTCTGTGCAGATGAATCCTAAATATTATCACTATGATAAGAATGATCATTATATTGTATTTGCTATATGCTACCTTTTCACTATTCTCTAATTTGATCTCTAATTTGTAACTGAGAAAAGCAAGACAAACAGAGGTTACCTGTCCAAAGAAAGATGACTCGCCCAATATCATAAAGCTGGTGTCAGAGTCCAGATTTGGTCTATCTCTATCCGCTGAGCCACTGAAATATCAGCATCTGTCTTTAAACTGAATCCTTCTTCTTCAACTCATATCTCTGTCTACAGATTCTCTCTACTTGAATATTTTACCTGTACCTCATACTCTACATGCCCCCAAAATGAGTTCATCACTTTCTATCTAAACCTGTGCTTCCTTCTTACATCATTCTTTCTGCAAAGGGCATGATCATTCTTCCTTTTACCCATTTTGTAACCAGGATATCCTGGAGGTTATCTTTGACTCTTCCTAGTCCTCCATCCCTCAACTCTATTCACTTTGAAAGACACTGTGAAAAAGTGGCTACAGAGCTGGCCTCAAAATCAAAAGCACATGGTTTAAAGTCCCACATGTGTTCACGTGTACTGATTGAGGGACCCTGGGCAAGTCACATAGCTTCTCAGGAGTCTAATGAATTCTCTAAAACAATAAACTGCAAAGGACATGACCAATATTCATTGATAGAAGGAGCTTCATTATCTAGAAGGTCTCTAAACCAGTGAAATCCCAGGACCAGTCCTTATTTCCTATCTCGGTGCTCTCAATTCCACTTCCAAAATATGTCTCAAATCTTTCCTCTACTCTTTGGCCACTATTACCTTCCCAAAAAAGGAAAGAAGCAAGCATTTATTTGGTGCCTGATACTATGCTAAATGCTTTACAAATATTATTTTATCTCATCCTCACAACAGTCCTGAGTGGTAGGAGTTATCACTATCCCTATTTTGCCATTGAGGAAATTGAGGCACGAAGTACCTAATTGCCTTGTCACACAGCTAGTATGTGTCTGAGATCAAATTTGAATTCAAGTCTTCCTTATTCCAAGCCCAGCAATCTATTGCTCCATCCTTACTTAATTACCTTATGAAGACTTGTCATAGATATCATGGATGAAATTCAACAAAGGTAGGATGTGGTACATTTATTCCAAATGATACAACATTTTATTTACAAGGTGAAAACCTCCTATCTCCAGACCTGGCTTTCTACTGAGCAACCTAGCTGCTGCCCCAATAGTCTTCTAACAGTTCTTGTATTTTCCACTCATTGTTCTCTCCAATCCATCTTTCCTTCAGATTAGTATTGCTTATTTCTCAGTTTTCTAGTAGACATTGTTCTATAACTCCTTTCCTGTGATTTTTCTACTTTGAGTAAGTAAATTATGAGCTCCTCAAGTATATTATAAACACCTTGAGGTCCAATACACTTAGACCGCGTTATAGCAGAAAAATGACTCAAACTGGATTTAGCTGTGAAACTTTGGGCAAATCATTTAACCTCTCTGGATATAAGGTTACTTGTCTACAAAAAGGGAATTTCCTTACTTTTCACATTTTACATTCTCTAAGATCCACTGACAATGGCATCTTTGCTGTTTCTCATCATTGACAAACATTTCCTTTCTTCTGTCTCTCTCTCACATATTCCCTCCAAACCAAAACTAGAAGGCTCTCCATATTTGTCCCCATTTCTCCATTGCCCTGGCTTCCTTAAAGACTAAGCCTTCAGATCCCATTTTTACAAGAGGCCTTTAACAATTCCCAAGCCTTTGGGCAGCTGGGTAGCTTAGTGGAGTGAGAGTCAGGCCTAGAAACAGGAGGTCCTAGGTTCAAACCCGGCCTCAGCCACTTCCCAGCTGTGTGACCCTGGGCAAGTCATTTGACCCCCATTGCCCACCCTTACCAATCTTCCACCTATGAGACAATACACCGAAGTACAAGGGTTTAAAAAAAAAACAATTTCCAAGCCTTCTAACCCACCTATGATTAGTTCCTTCCCTCTGAGATCATCTTTCATTTAGACTGTATATATCTTGTATGTAGATTTATTTTGCATATCATGAACCACTAACATTACAATGTTTGTAATTAGAATCTGTTACCCTAAAAACTACAATTCCCAGCAAAACTACAATTCCTAGTACTCCACTCACTTCCTGTCATTAAGTGCTGATGTAGACAGGATATACATGGTATGGAGTTCCATCTCTCACTCTCTTTCCTTCTTGTGGAGGCTTTGGTGAAACGGGGATTTTTGAGCAGGTAGAAAACTTAGTCACGTGGCTCTATTTTGTCAGATAATAAACTTTGTAAAAATAATACTTTAAATATTGCACATTAATTTAAATCTTACAAATGTAAGTTCTTTGGGGATAGGAACCAAGTTTTTTTTCTTTCTTTGTACCCTCTGAGCTTAGCACAGTTTCTGCCCTCCTTAATTTTAGTGCCTTCCCTCTACTAATTATTTCAAATTTATACTGCATAGAGCTTGGTTATACATAGTTGTATGCATGTTGCCTCTCCTACTCAATGGATAAAGTCTTGGAGAAGAGTGATGGCCATTTGCCTTTCTCTAGATTGCTAGAGCTTAAATATAAAAATGTATATTGAAATTTTAAACACTTTCAATTTCCGTTATCTTGTCAATGAAGTGAAACCTAGCATAGACTCGGGTCACAACATTTTTATAGCCTAGTTAATAGTCTTCTGTGACTTCTAAGTTATCCCTTTGCAGGTTTTCTGATAAAGAACCTTTCCAAACTTAGCCAAGTTGGCCTTTACATATCAGAGGGTCTGTTACTATCCTCAAATAGGATCCACCTTGAAAGGATCTACAATTGCTTATGTAGCACTAATATAATCTTTGAGAACCTAAGATACACCACAAGGAAGAATTAAAGGAAATATTGTCTGAAAAGACCCATCTAAGGAGTTTAGAAATACATAAGTACAATTGACTCTGTGATCAACCATGTCACATCCACCTCACAATCTAGGGCTGAAATGGATCTGAGTGATCATGTATGGCAGTCTTCCTGGTTGACAGAATAGGATCTGAGGACCAAAAAGATAAAGTAACTGACCACTAAGTTGACCAACGAATAATGAAGGGGAAAGATTTATGGACTTAGAGTCAGAAAAAGCTAAGTCAAAATCTGGCCTCACATACTGACTAGTTTGGTGACCCTGGGTATATCACTTAATTTCTGTATGCCTCAGTTACCTCACCTACAAAATGAGAATTATAATAGCAAGTACCTCTAAATATTCTTGTTGAGATCAAATGGAATAATATTTGTAAAGTAAAACTACTACTGTTTTGCTAAAGGTCACACAAGTTGTAAATGACAGTTAGAATTGGAACACAAACTTTGGATTTTTTCATGGCTTTAGCTTTCCTTGTTCTGTAACCTTTTCCCTGGTTCCAAAGAAAGGAGAGGAAAATTTATCTCCAATTTTGAAAAGTTCCATCAATAATAACCAAATGTTCAATAGGCTATTCTGGTAGTGGTTTTGAATGAGTAATAAAAATATTTTTTTTAATTTTCAAATAGAAATATATTTGTATCCAAGCTTTTAGGTATTTATATCCAACCTGACCAGTTATCCTAGTCTTCTACTTCCCTAATTCTAGAGAAGAGCCATATTTCTATAGGTCACAGAATTTTGAAATCTTAAGATTAGGAGGGGTGTTGTCAATCAAGTTTCCTTTTGTGAAATCAAACATTAAAGATAGATCAATGATTTTTATAACTGTTTCCATTTCCCTACCCCGTCTACCTCTATTTTAAGGTGAAAACAAAAATCAAAGTCTTTCCGCATTCAAATAAAGGGGTCTAAATTCAACAGTTCCTGGCACCTATAGGCTGAAGTTTGAATGAAGTCAGAGTCTGGATCCAAATTGAAATACTTACCTAGACTATCATGAAGGACATAAGGGATAACATGAGGCCATCTATATTCATCACCAACAGCAGCATTTCTGTATGTCTGAAAAACAAAATAGACACAGAATGTGCTTACCTAGAAGTTAAGCAACAACTTAGGACAGGAGAGGTGTTTATCCCAAGAAGGAAGGTCAATCACCATTGGCAGAAAAGTTATAATTGAGTATTCTTGTACCCATTTTAACTAAATGATTATCTGTAAGGAGAAAATTACAGCAAAAGCTCATTAATTTGAGCTGCATTATTTCAGAAATCATGATAATTCAGACATATGCAGGGTTAAAATCTACTGCTGCATATGAAAATAGTTTACTTTTTAAATTGTTTAAAAGGAAAAGCTAAGTTTATAGTAAATTAAACAAACTGTTTTCAAGCACTCTTAAACCCTCTATTAGCTGTACCTGTTTTCATTAAACTATATGCCAATTATTGATGATTATTAATGACTGTTCATCACATGGTCCTGATAGCATCTCTATGAAGTAACATATTATTAGCTTAGATTATGTTATTGTAGACAATTAACTCCTTGAAGGTAGGGATATATGGTTTTTTTTTCCTTTTTGTTTACCCAAGCCCTAGATTGGTGCCCGGAGCAAACTAGGACTTAATAAATGCCAGCTATTTGACAAATAGATTACTTGAAATTAATAAAATATGTCCTTTCAAAGTACTTTCCTATTTAATCTTTAAAATCAACTAATTTGAAACCAACCTTTCTTTAATTCACCTGAATCATTAAGGTTTTATCCTTCCAGGTTGACAATCTGACATAAACATATGAAGCTTATAAGTAATTATAATGACCAAGAAGGATGGTCCTGGAAAAGAATCAAGAAAACACATTTCTCTCTCCTGTCCTTGAAGAGATGGAACATTAGAGATGTGAAACATGGCATACATTGTCAGACTCAGACTCAACTGATACGATGTTTAGGTTTGCTGAAGTTTTCCCTCCTCTTTTTTATTCTTTGTTTCAAAAGTAATGAATCAATTAATGTCAACATGTATGAAGTATCTACTCTGTGTCAGGAACTGTACTAAACACTAGGGATACAAAAAAAAAAGCTACCTCTCAAGAAGAATATAATCTAATAGAGAGCAGCATGCAGACAAGGAGGAGAGAAAGACAGAGAGAATAAGAGAGAGAGAGAGAGATGGATAGATAATGGATGGAGATATGTGTATAAAGCAAGTTCTTTATACAAGATAAATAAGAAGTAATTAAAAGAGGGGAAGCACAGAAATAAAAATGGATTCCTAAAGACTTCTATAGGTCAGTAATTGAACTGGAGAAGGGAGAGTGTTTCAAGCATGGGAGATAGGAGAGAAACTGCCTGGAGTCAAGAGTATCTTCTTCATGGAACAGTGGGGAAACCTGTGTCATTGAATTAAAGAATACATGATGGGGAGTAAGGTGTAAGAAAACTGGAAAGGTAGGAGGGGCAAGGTTATGAAGGGCTTTGAGGCAGTTGGAGTTAATTGAGATGGGGGGGAAGGATGACATAATAGGACTTGTATTTTAGGGAAATCAATTTAGTGGCTGAATGGAGAATGGATTGGAGTGGGGAGAGATACATCAATCATCTATTTCAATAATCCAATCATGAGGTGATGAGGGCCTGCACTGGCATATTTGAGGTGGAGATGTATTTGAGAGATGTGGCAAAAGAAAGATTGACAGGTCTTGACAGTAACATGGGCATGAGGTTGGTGTTTGTGGACATGGACAGGAAGGAGTTAGTGATGGTGAGGAATCCAGAATGATTCCTAGCATGCAAGCCTAAGGGACTAGAAAGATAATGTTGTCCTCTACAGAAATAAGGAAGGTAGAAAAGAGGAGAGAGAAGTTTAAGGGGAAAGATAATAGACATTTGTTTTGTACACATTGAATTTCAAATGTCTTCTGGACAAATTCAAGATGTCTGAAAGGCAGGTGGAGATAGAGAAACTGGAGTAGGTTTGAGAATCATCACCATAGAGATGGTAATTAAGTCCATCATTGTTGATGAGATCACCAAGTGATATAGTTTAGAGAGTTAAGAGGGAAGGTCCCAAGGCAGAATCCTGAGGTACACATACAATTAAAATACATGAGCTAGAAAAGGATACAGGGAAGAAGAAAGAGAAGTGCTTGATATGTGGGAGGAAAATCAGAAAAGAATGCTATCTCAAAAACCAATAGAGAGGGTTCCGGGTTAAGATGGCGGCAGAGTAAGAAGCAGCTCTTAACCTCTCCTGACCGAAACACACAAAACTCCTCAAGGGGACATAAAAACAAGTCCAGACGAACGGAGGAACCCCACAACAGGGCACAGCGTGGAAAGTACGTGGAATCGAGGCATTTCCATGCTATAAAGGGGTGAAACAGCTCTCACTAAATCGCAGGCTGAGCAACTACCCCACACCCACCCCCTCCACACACAACACCTGTAGCACTGAGGCCAGCTAAAGAGAAATAGAGCAAGTTTGGGGCACCCATCGAGTCATTGGCAGCTCCGGGGCCTGTTCCTGAGAGCAGCAAGATTTGGGACCCCAAAAAGCCAAAGAACGCACCCGAAATCTGAGCACAGGCTTAGGGCGCAGAGTACGGGAGCAGAGCTCAGGCGGGCTCAGAGCTCAGGCTCCGAGGAGGCGTGGGTGGAGGCAGACAGGTGTACGACTATGGAAGCAGCGCCCTGAGACTTGTAAAAAAACCTCCAGCAGAGGATCAAGCAAGGGGATCCACCAGGGAGCTTGACCGCGGACAGATCCTGAGCGCAAGGATAAACCTGAGAAGCTGCTGGGCTAAAGATGGCTACCCAGTCTCAGGAAGTTCAGAAGAGAAAGATTAACAACAAGAAAAAGAAGTCTTTAACACTCGACAACTTTTACACAGAGAAAATCCAGACAACCGAGCAAACAGAGGAGGAGAACAAACAAGCATCTGGACCCTCCTCAAATAAGGAAAACTCCTCACAAGCTATGGAAGAGTTCAAAACTGAGATTTTGAGGAAAATGGAAGAGATCTGGCAAGAAAATAACAGTTTAAAAGGTAGAATCTTGCAACTGGAAAGTGAGGCTCAGAAACCAAATGAACTGATAAGCAAATTGAACACCAGAAATGACCAGATTGAAAAGGAATACCAGAAGCTTATAGCCGAAAACCAGAAGATTATGGCCGAAAACCAAAAGATCATAGCTGAAAACCAAAAGATTATAGCCGAAAACCAGTCCCTAAAGGCTAGAATTGAGCAGCTAGAAGCTAATGATCTCGCAAGACAACAAGAACAAATAAAACAAAGTCAAAAGACTGAAAAAATAGAAGGAAACATGAAATATCTCAATGAGAGAGTGACAGACCAAGAAAACCGGTCTAGAAGAGACAATTTGAGAATAATTGGTCTTCCAGAAAAACCAGAAATTAATAGAAACCTGGACTCC
>NC_058130.1:530485398-530501589 GCF_016433145.1 Gracilinanus agilis
CTCTCTCTCTCTCTCTCTCTCTCTCTCTCTCTCTCTCTCTCTCGTAATCTAGAACCATGTTGTCTTCTTCCACTCCCAACCAGATATATAAGCTATGTGAAGCAAGTAATTTTTTATGCATCCTTCCTACCTTTTAGACCCAGTATTGAGTGCTCAAAACAAAAAATCTAGCATTCAAAGAAGGAAGGAGCATTAGGATATATACTCTCACTCATTTAAAGATAAAATAGAATGATTTGCTTTTCTATTTTGTAAAGTTTGCAAATATTTTTGCAAATACAGGTTCTATAAAGTGAGTAATGATATATATAGATATAGATATAGATATAGATATATTTTTTAAATTTAAAACTAAGGAAAAGATCTGGAAACTAAGGTCCTAGTGATATGCCTGAAATTTTATAACTGGTTGATGGGAAATCTGTGATTGGAAACCATATGTTATGATGCTATCTAGATTCTTCTCTACTCTAAAAACAAACTAATCCCTTGCTAGCAAAGAACAGCTTTTCAAAAACTTCAAAAATTATATTGTTGGAGAAAGATTCAGGATTCTTCTTTAAGGATTCTAAGAAATTCATAACGTATTAGCAATGGAGGAGGGAAATTATATTTTTTCTTGATCAGCAAAATATTGAGATAAGACAGAGTAGGTTAGATTTCACCTTCCCCTTTTCGTATTTGATTTTAATATCATGAAATAGAAATACTGGAGTATGAAAAGATTTTAATAATGACTAAAGGACATTAATTTCTGGCAAAGAATCCAAAAAGTAAAGTGTCTTGAATCTCATAGTCAAATAATAAGTTATTATTTTAATCAACTGATCTGAATTTGAAATGATACCGATCTCTAACAGTAGCTTAGATAAACTTCATTATTTATAACAGATTTTTAAAAATAGACTCATAACTTGCTTGTCTACAAAGGTTTGGATATGTTTGTTAATCATTATTTTTTTAGTGAAAAACAATACTAATACCCTAACAAAATTTTAATGTCCATTTCTAAATCTTTTATAATAAGCAAAGTTGAAAAAATCATTTTTCAAATTGAAACAAGTTTAGCATAAGCAACATTTTACAACTTGAGTTTACTAACTCAAGTGAACTGCATTCTTTTTTTTTATACCACTTGGCAAAGCTACTGGAATGGTCTGCCATTTCCTTCTCCAGTTCATTTTTACAGATGAAGAAACTGAGGAACAAGTAGTTTAATGACTCATTCATGGTCCCACAGCTAGTCTCTGAGGCCAGATGTGAACTCAGAGCCTCCTGACTTCAGGCCAAGCATTCTATCCACCGTGCCACCCAACTACTCCAAATACTCATTACATTTCTATAATACCCTAAATCAAAGTTCATGCTACTATAGTATTGTTAAAAACAATAAATTACCAGTTTACTATTTATGAATAGTGTTGAGAAGTCACTTAAAAACATAATAAAATCTATTTTTCTTGATCTAAACACATTAATTACCATAGAGAAAGCTATATTAAACTCTAGATCAGTCATAAAATAGTATTCATTAAAAATTACTAGCATTTTTACTACCCAAACTACATTAGAAATGGGAAGCAGCTTTTTAAAAAATCCGTATTAGGTAACAGAAACATCAACAACAAAATAGATACAAAGGTCTTACTTAAGTAATAGCTTAATTAAGTGAGCTACACCCACATGTTGTGGGTTACACATAGAACAAGAAAAAGCTGACTGTCCAAAATAAAGGTTCAGTGATCAAGAGCAAGTGTTTACCTGGAGAAGAAGGCAGAAATTGAACAAGAAACAAGAGCTCCTTGAGGGCAGAGACTGTGGTTTTGTTTCCCTTAGCATCAGGCATAGTATCTTGAAAATTCAATAAATCTTAGCTAATGAATTGATGATGGTGGTGATGAAACTACTTTGGAAGCTGGAAGGCTGTGTAAGGCTTACAGATATGAATAAGTTGGATGTGCTTGAGTTGGTTTGACAAAATTCATCAAGACTTACTAGGTTGTGCCAAACCCAGACCCTCTAAGTCTCCACCCACCAAAAGGCATCCCTACCTGGAAGATGCTCACTGATGCAGCTGACTTTTTCTGAGCAATTTGACAGCAGTAATGTTGTCTGTTGACTGTCAGAATTTCCTACTCTAAGATTCCACTTTGTTTTGAGAAAGAAGAAAGAAATACTAGGTGAAAGGGGAAAGGCCAAACAATTACAACAGCTGATGCTGACTACTTGGGGTAGAGAAAACTAATGGTGTGATACTCCTTAGATCTCTTTCCTAAATGATTGTAGATAACTTAGAATCCCTCTTTAAAAATAATCACAGAATCAAAGAATTTCAAAGCTGGAAGGGACCTCTGAGACTGCCTAGTTCCATGGTGGTGAACCTACAGCACATGTTGCCAGAGGAGGCACTCAGAGCCCTCTCTGTTGGGCACATGTGCTATTGCTCCAGCACAGAGTTCTCCAGAGTTTGTTACCAGAAAGCCAGAGGAATGTGGGCTGCTCCCTTCTCCCTCTCCACTAGAGCCTGAGGACATTTCTCACATCACTCATCCCTCTAAAAGATTCACCTTCACTGGCCTAGTCTAGTTCCTGAAAAAAGTACTCTTTCTTGGACATATCTTGACAAACCTTTCCCCTTTCTCTTAAGACCTCTAGTGATAGGAAACCATCTCCTTCGATAGCAAATTATACTTTGAGATAACAAATGTTACCATAGATTTTTTTTCCTAAGTAGAACATGTAAGGCACCAGAATTTGACCCTAGTTTGGTACCAGCCTCCCCTTGGATTGTCAGGAGAATGACTCTTCATCTTCTTACCTGTCCCTGGTTCATCCTGAAGCTCAACTGGGTCCTTAATCAGAGGCATGGTGGGTAAAAAATACTGCTTGAGTAATTTTTGTTACATAAAGAGAAGTTCACAAGCTCCCGTTTGGTCAGTTTTCCTTCAGTTTACTAGATTGGCATTTTACTGGCTGGGAAATATTTAGGATGGACAGCTAGGTAGCTGTGAATAGGACATTAATTAGACCTAGAGCCAGGAAGATCTGAGTTCTAATCTACTCTCAGACACTAGCTGTGACCTTGGGCAAGTCACTTCACCTCAGTTTGCTTCAGTTTCTTCATCTGCAAAATGGTGATAATAGTACCTATTACCCAGGATTGGTGCTAGGCTCAAATAAGATAATTGTAAAGTGCTAAGTATAGTGCCTGGCACATAATAAGGGTTATGCAAATATCTATTATTATTATCTGGAAATGTGATTAGATGTGTGCCCCATAGCTGGTAAAGTAAGAGGGAAGATTGAAAAGGAAAGATTTCTTCAGTGGGAGAAAGGAAAATGACAAAGGGGGTCTATTATATTCATGGTAAGCAGAGAATCCAGACTGACACCTTTCTTCTGCCATGGCATTACTCCACCTTTTTACAAAGTGCAGCGATGTTTTGAGGAAAGCAAGAAGAAAAGAACTCCAGATGACATAAAGGAATACACATATATAGAATGACTCAGAAAGGGCTCAAGAGGTGATAAGGATGTTTTTAACTAAACCTTTAAGAATTGTACATTCAATTTGCTTCCCATTAAATAAAATCACTATTGCTAATTGTGTCCTGTTTTCTTATAATAAGTGAACCAAATAAGTGTATTATAAAACCAATAAACAAAAAAGTCAGTTTGGGATTTACCACATCATTCATTTGATTCACTTCTTTTACAAGAAGTTTTTTGATCCTATGAACCATCATGATTGGCAGGATTGTACTGCAACAATAAAATCATGTCTCAAGCCAGGTAGGCTGCTCTGACATGAAGAAACGAGTTTGGGTCAAAGGATTCTTTTACAGAAATTCCTAATGAATTACAGTTGCAAATTTTTTTCTCTTGGTTAAAAATGAATCATCATTAGCAAGTCAGAGCAGAAATTTAATACTATCACTTGAGCTGGAAAGATCTAGTACCTTTCCTTGAACCAATATTCTCAAACAAATTTGTCTTCTAATGATGGGAAACTAGAATATTTGATTGTTATTAAGTTCCCCCTTTTACTTAATAAAAATGTTTCTCTCTTACTATTCCTCATTCTGAGAAGTCCTGCCTTGTGAGTCTAAGGAAACCAAATTTATTCTCTTTTTTCCAGCTATCCATTTAAATGTTGAAGATATCCATCATGTCTTCCTCCAGTCTTTTCTCTAAGCTGGATGGTTCCAGTCTCTGGTATAAAATTGCCTCTTCTCCACCCCCAGGAAGTAGCAAAATTCACCAGAGCTTTCTTAGGTTGAATGAAATTGTAAGTGGGAAAATGTTTTAAGAAAATAAATAAAAATACAATACAACATAATGTAAATTTGTGTTTTTTTTAAGTTAACATATAGTCACCAGGGATTCATTTCTATTTAAGTTTGATATCCCTGTGAATTCGTAATTCAGACAAGTCTATATTTTATCCACACATCCTTATTTTGTGGTGATAACTATTAAGTACTTACTGTGTGATGGTGCTAAAGAGATACAAATAGTGGGATATGACCATGTTTTTTGGAAATGGCTTATAAATGAATTAGAGGTCTAATCCAAGGCAAGTTAAAGTGAAAGCTTGCCTATCAGAATTCAAGTTCTGGTGGGTAGCAGTTGAAGGTGATGTATGAAGCAGACTATTTTTTTTTACTGCAGTTACTTACTCTAAAATTACTTCTTAGTTGACCAATCCATTTTCTTTTCTCAGCACTCACCTTGATTTTTTTGTAGCTTTTGACACATGACCACCCCCTTTTTAATAATATGTCTCCATGTGCTTCTACAATGTTTTTTTCCCCTGGTTTTACTACCTCTCTCATCACTTTTCAGTGTCCTATGCTGCTTCAGCTCCCTCTTCTTGCTCTCTATTTTGATATTCTCTGACTTCTGTCCTCTCTTATTTACACTCAATGTTTTTGCTGATCCATTCACTTCAAAGATCTCCAGATGGGATCTAGTTCACTGGGTTAAGATGGCAGCAGAGTAAAAAGCAGTGCTTAACCTCTCCTAACTGAAACATACAGGACTCCTCAAGGGGACATAAAAACAAATCCAGACAAACGGAGGGACCCCACAACAGGGCGCAGCATGGAAGGTACCTGGAATCAGGGTATTTCCATGCTATAAAGGGGTGAAACAGCTCTCACTAAATTGTGGGCTGAGCAACCCCCCCCTCCCCCACACACACACCACCTACAATGCCAAAGCCAGCTCAAAAGAAATAGAGCAAGTTTGGGGCACCTATTGAGTCATTGGCAGCTCCAGGGCCTGTTCCTGAGAGCAGCAAGACTTAGGACCCCAAAAGGCTAAAGAATGCACACAGACTTTGAGCGCGGAAACAGAGCTCAGGCGTGGGCGGAGGGAGACACAGGCGTGAGCGAAGGCTCTGAAACCCTGAGTGGGGAACCAGTACAGACAGGTAAAAGACTGTGGAAGCAGCGCCCTAAGGCCTGTAAAGGAACCTCCAGTAGAGGATCAAGCAAAGGGGTCCACCAGGGGGCTTGACCTTGAAAACAACCAGACCTGAGACCTCAGGAGCTGAAAGAGCACAGACAGACCCTGAGCGCAAGGATAAAGCTGAGAAGGGGCTGGGCTAACAATGACAACCCAGAATCAGGAAGGCCAAAAGAGAAAGATTAACAACAACAAGAAGAAATCTTTAACACTCAACAACTTTTACACAGAGAAAATCCAGACAACCTAGCAAACAGAAGAGGAGAAAAAACAAGCAATCACATCTGGACCCTCCCAAAATAATGAAAACTGGTCACAAGCTCTTGAAGAGTTCAAATATGAGATTACAAGAAAGCTGGAAAAGATTTGGCTAGAGAAATGGGAAATAGCTCAAAAGGAAGTCAGGCAAGAAAATAACAGTTTAAAAGGCAGAATTTCACAATTAGAAAGTGAGGCAAGTCAACTGAAGACCAGAAATGACCAGATTGAAAAGGAAAACCAGTCCCTAAAGGCTAGAATTGAGCAATTAGAAGCTAATGATCTCTCAAGACAGCAAGAACAAATAAAACAAAATCAAAAGACTGAAAAAATAGAAGGAAACATGAAATATCTCAATGAGAAAGTGATAGACCAAGAAAACCGGTCTAGAAGAGACAATTTGAAAATAATTGGTCTCCCTGAAAAAGCAGAAATTAATAGAAATTTGGACTCCATACTAAAAGAGATTATTCAGCAAAATTGCCCTGAAGTTCTACAACAAGAGGGCAATATAGACATTGAAAGGATCCATAGATCACCCTCTACACCAGACCCAGAAAAGAAAACGTCCAGGAATATAATAGCCAAATTCAAGAACTTCCAAATAAAAGAAAAAAATCTTACAAGAAGCCAGAAAGAGACAATTCAGATATCAAGGAGCACCAATCAGGATCACACAGGATCTGGCAGCCTCCACGCTAAAAGACCGCAAGGCTTGGAATATGATATTCAGAAAGGCAAGAGAGCTGGGCCTTCAACCACCCATCAAAATTGACAATATACTTTGAGGGGAAAGTATGGGCATTCAACAAAATTGAAGATTTCCAAGTATTTGCACAGAAAAGACCAGGTGTGTAAATAGAATAGCCAGATCCTATTAATAGTCAAAAATCTACTCGACCTAGGCGTGCTAATGATGTCACTCCCACCTCCCTTAGTGGGGAGGGGAGACGAGTTACCCACACGTGACAATAAGTAACAAATCAAGAATAAGGGACTGCCCTTTGGGCAGTCCAAATCAATGTAGAAACTGCCATTTGTCCATTTGAATTAGAGGTGGACCACAGGAAGTGATGAAAGACACATTCTCTTTAAGTAAGTTAGTGAACTTCCTGTAGAGTTAGTTGGCGTCTGGAACTGGAAGAAGAAGCATCTCCTGAGACCACAGACAGATTACACTCTGTATTGTCACGTGGGTAAGTTAGGCTGGCTTCCTTGGCCTAGCTGGGCCAATTCTAAACTCTGCCTATCCGGCTGTTGGGCCTTGCGGCTTACAGCTTCATCTATTTAGTCTTCTACCTCCCTCTTCTCTTTATCCCTACTCACTTTCCTGATTGTAAATAAACTCCTCAACCCGATGCTGACTTGGGTCTGATTTAATTACGGAATCAACCTGAATTGTTGATTCCTGGCGGCCACATATTTTAAAGATATAACTATAATAACTAAATTTTATTTCTTACACAGGACTAAATGGAAAGTTTGATATCCAACCACAAAAATCAAGAGAAACATGAAAAGGTAAATAAGAAACAGAGGGGAAAGAAAGAAAACTTATAATTTTTAAATTTGCCTTCTTAAGGGCCTCAATAAGATCTAATTATCTGTATTCCTATGTGGAGAAATGCTATGTATAATTCTCTGTAGTGAACTCTATTCAGTATTATAGTATTCACTATTACAGTGATCAGAAGAATAATTCATAGGGAGAGGGTAGAATACTAAATGGTCTAAGATGATATGGGGGGGGGGGTGGGAAAGAGGGTGGTGAATAGTAGGGGACACCAAGAGAAACTTGAGTGAATAAGAAAAATAGGATATTCTATTACACACAAAGAGGACATGGGAAGGGGAGGGGACAAATACTATTATAAGAAGGAGAGGAAGAGAGCATTGAGAGGTAATATTTAAACCTTACTCTCAGTGTAATCAACCCAGAGAGGGAAGAGTAGCTATATTATCCATTGGGATATAAAACTCTATCTAACCCTACTGACAAAGTCAAAAGGGATAATCCAAGGGGAGCAGGGGAGTGGGGAGGTCAAAAAAGGGAGGGGAGAAGAAGGGGGAGGGAATTCATTAGGCTTTTAAAAATAAAAAGAGGGGAATAATAACGGAGGGGGTAGAAAGGGAAGTTAATCAAGGGAGTGGATAAGGGATACCAGCTTAAAGCAAACCACTGGTTTAAAAGGAAATAGTTTAAGAAGAAGGGGTAGGAAAAGGGGAGGATACGAAAATGTCAGCAAATGCACAACTGATAATTATAACTCTGAATGTGAATGGGATGAACTTGTTCATAAAACGGAAGCAAATAGCAGAGTGGATTAGAAACCAAAATCCTACCATATGTTGTCTACAAGAAACACATATGAGGCGGGTGGACATACACAAGTTTAAGGAGTGAAAAAAGGATGCCCATTACCACCTCTATTATTCAACATAGTACTAGAAACACTAGCAGTAGCAATTAGAGAAGAAAAAGAAATTGAAGATATCAAAATAGGCAATGAGGGGACTAAGCTATCACTCTTTGCAGATGATATGATGGTCTACTTAAAAAATCCTAGAGAATCAACTAAGAAGTTTGTAGAAATAATCAACAACTTTAGCAAAGTTGCCAGATACAAAAGAAATGCACATAAATCATCAGCATTTCTATACATTTCCAACACATCACAGCAGCAAGAGGTAGAAAGAGAAACACCATTTAAAATCACCCTAGACAATATAAAATACTTGGAAATCTATCTACCAAAACAAACACAGCAATTATACAAAAACAACTACAATACACTTTCCAAACAAATAAAACTGGATCTAAACAATTGGAAAGCTATTGATTGCTCATGGATAGGATGAGCTAACATAATAAAAATGACCATTCTACCCAAATAAATATACCTATTTAGCGCCATACCTATCAAACTACCAAAAAACTTCTTTACTGAATTAGAAAAAAAACTATAACAAATTTCATTTGGAATAACAAAAGATCAAGAATATCAAGGGAAATAATGAAAAAAAAATGTGAAGGAAGAGGGCCTAGCAGTACCAGATATTAAACTATACTATAAAGCAGCAGTCATCAAAACAATATGTACTGGCTAAGAGACAGAAGGCAGGATCAGTGGAATAGACTTGGGGTAAATGACATCAGCAAGACAGTGTATGATAAACCCAAAGAGCCCAACTTTTGGGACATGAATCCACTATTTGACAAAAACTGCTGGGAAATTTGGAAAACAATATGGGAGAGATTAGGTCTAGATCAACATCTTACACCCTACACCAAGATAAATTCAGAATGGGTGAATGATTTGAATATAAAGAGGGAAACTATAAACATGTTAAGTGAACACAGAATAGTTTACTTGTCAGATCTCTGGGAAAGGAAAGATTTTAAAACCAAGCAAGAGTTAGAGAAAATTACAAAATGTAAATTAAATGGTTTTGACTATATTAAACTAAAAAGCTTTTGTACAAACAAAAACAATGCAGTCAAAATCAGAAGGGAAACAACAAATTGGGAAAAAATCTTTATAACAAAAAACACTGATAGGGTTCTAATTACTCAAATATATAAGGAGTTAAATCAATTGTATAAAAAATCAAGCCATTCCCCAATTGATAAATGGGCAAGAGACATGAATAGGCAATTTTCAGGTAAAGAAATAAAAAATATCAATAAGCACATGAGAAAGTGTTCTAAATCTCTAATAATTAGAGAAATGCAAATCAAAACAACTCTGAGGTATCACCTCACACCTAGAAGATTGGCTAAAATGAAATAAGGGGAGAGTAATGAATGCTGGAGGGGATGTGGCAAAATTGGGACATTAATGCATTGTTGGTGGAGTTGTGAACCAATCCAACCATTCTGGCTTGCAATTTGGAACTATGCTCAAAGGGCTATAAAAGAATGCCTGCCCTTTGATCCAGCCATACCATTGTTGGGTTTGTACCCCAAAGAGATCATAGATAAACAAACTTGTACGAAAATATTTATAGCTGTGCTTTTTGTGGTGGCAAAAAACTGGAAAAGGAGGGTATGCCCTTCAATTGGGGAATGGCTGAACAAATTATGTTATATACTTGTGATGGAATACTATTGTGCTCAAAGGAATAATAAACTAGAGGAGTTCCATGTGAACTGGAAAGACCTCCCGGAACAGATGCAGAGCGAAAGGAGCAGATCTAGAAGAACATTGTACACAGAGACTGATATACTATGGTAAAATCAAATGTAATGGACTTCTGTACTAGCAGCAATGCAATGACACAGGACAGCTCTGAGGGATTTATGGTAAAGAACACTACCCACATTCAGAGGAAGGACTGCAGGAAAGGAAACATATAAGAAAAACAACTGCTTGAACCCATGGGTTGGGGTGGACATGATTGGGGATGTAGAGTCGAAACTACCACACCAATGCAACTATCAACAATTTGGAAATAGGTCTTGATCAATGACACATGATAAAACCAGTGGAAATGGGTGTCAGCATGGGTGGGGAGGGTGCGGGGGGTGAAGGCGAAAGTAGGAGTATGAATCATGTAACCATGTTAAAAACGAATATTAATAAATGTTAAAAAAAGATCTCCACATGGGTTCTAAATCTATAAATTTAGATAAGGAGCTCTTCCCTCATTTCCAAATTCCCTTTGGGCATCACTACCTATATGTTCTGCCAAGACCTTAAGCCTAGCATGTCTAAAATTGATTAAATGGGAACCACCTCTTGCAGAACATAGAATCTGACTTGAGTATTGAAGGAAGTCTGGGAAACTCAGAGGTCAAAGCAAAGAAGGGCATTTCAAACACTGGAGACAAATAATTCCAAGTCTCAGATGCCACCTCCTTCATAAAGCTTTCTTCTAGCTGAAAGTCATTTCTTCCCCCTTGATTTTCTTATACTACTCATAATATATAATAATACATATACTGTCATATGAAAAAGACACATTGCTAAAAGTTTGGATACAAATTGGTAACAACGAACAAAAGTCTTCATTCAAATGATTTAAAGTCATGGCAAGGGGAAGTCATTTGGCTCTCAAAATTAAATTCATGAGCTAAGGAACCTGTGAACACAATTTCCTTCTAAATTACATAATTTGGGGCAGTTAGATAGTGCAGGGTGGCTAGACTGTCGAGCCTAGGATCCAAAAGACCCAAGTTGAAATCCAGCCTCAGACACTTAACTAGCTGCCTGGCTCTGGGCAAGTCATTTAATTCTGCTTGCTTTAATATAACATATGTAAAACACTTTGCAAATCTTAAAGTGTTGTGTAAATGGTTTTATTATTATTATTATTTTATGAAGGCAGTATATTAAATTTGGAAGACAAATGAGTTAAGACAAGTTCTGTAAAATAGATAGTGACTGAATGTAATGGCAGACTGAAAATAGTAGTTGTAATGGGGGACTGAACAATAAGAGCCCAGCCCTTAAAATGTGCACTATTTCCTGCTTGTTGCCAGTCCAAAAAGTCGGAGCTTGGTAAGCTTTCATCCAATAATGAATAACTTTGAAGCTTACATTGTGTGGAAATTTCTGATTTCTGATTCTGAATGGTTGATGATGGAGCTATAAATGTGTTCAACTATAACAGGATACATGTAATCCTCCCCTAGCCCTTTTTATACTCTCCTTCTTCCCTCTCCATTTTGAATGCTATGAATCTCTGAATAGGGAAAGAGTTGAAGGCTATGGCTTCCCTGTTGTACATTTGAGAAAGTCAAGTGTCCTTGAATGCATAATGCCTGTTTCTTTTATACTTATTTCTTCATAGTCTTAGATGGAATGAGTACCCAAACGTAGAATGGATCTTTTATAACTTCATGAACTTTGGAAGAGTACAATTACCATTAGAGGTTCATTATAGCAAAAGTTGAGACCACCAGAGCTGATGGAAGCATTATCTAAGAGGGTGTTAATTAATTAATGGTTTTGATGGACCCTTTAAGGATTATATTTCATCTCTTTACTCATGTTCTCCAAAAAAGCTGTCTGGCTTGGTATAATTATCTAATAACTGTCAAATCTAATTTTTTATTTCGTGTATAGTTTTGGCTATATTTTTCATTCATTGATGATTATGTTAAAACAATGAATTTGAATTCTAAGTGCAATTTGATTATTAGAATTCCTTTTCTATAAAACAATGTAATCATTCTTTCCTCAAAAAGACTAAGATATAATTTACATAAAGTGTTTTACAGTTATTATTGTTGATCCTTAAAAACAGATTTTTTTAAAAGTAAAAAAGACATTCAAACCCCAGAAATATTAAGTATGGATTTTTAAAAAGACTATTATTTTTGAGGCCAGAACTTTCTTTAGGCAAAATATTGGTAAGATCACATAGAATGAACTTATAAAGTCCATTTAGTTTTCATATTGGTGAACTAATTGTATCCATAGATTAGATAGCATTGTCTAAAAGTTTAATATATAACAAGAAAAAATAAGGAGTCAAGAATAAAATTGAAGAAGTTTTATGATGGGGTTATCTTAGTGTGGGATCTTTGGGAAAAATAACTGTTGTAGTTTAAGAAAGTCAAGAATTCAAGGAGTAAATTGGGACATTCAGAGAATGATAGCATATGATAGGAGAAAGAAGTAGAATGGTTCACTGATGGCTTAAATTCTTTTAGCTGTGTGGCATCTGTAATGAAAAAAGAAGTTGGTATTGTAGCTAGGTTTTATAGAACCAGTGTGTCAAGCTAAACCTTTCTTTCAAAATAAGCTTGAGCCAAGGCATGAGAAAAAAGCTTCAAGTTGTCAGTCAAGTGACAAGTTTGAGGAAGGAGGTCCAGTTAAGAAACAAGCATGAGTACCAATGAAGTAAAGGAGAAAGGATATCAAAGTGACAGTTGTTGAAGGCAATGAAAAGTGCAATAGTTTGTCAATAGACATAACTGTGTTTTGAAAGGGGTTATCTCATCCTCTGGTTCTAGTAGAGCCAGCTAAACTGTGACTTCTACAATTCATTTCATAACACCTTAATTGTGACTGTCATGACCTGTTACAGATGGCCTGATGGACTGCATTATCTTACAAGGATTAGATATATTAGGATAATGTCTCTAAGTCTACATTTGCTGTTTAGTGTCTTGTGTTCTCTGTTCACAAAAATAAATTAACATGACCCTCTAGCAAATTCATCCACATACATGTAATACTGATGACCCTGGCTTCCGATATCTGAAAATGAGGTAGCCCTGCTCCAACCCTTGCCCCTAGGATTCTCCTATTCCCTTAAGAAGGTTTGAGGCATATTTAATTCTCTGCCAATGGTTTTAGTCCTCACCAATGTTGTTCCCCCAAATAGAGGAAGTGAGTTCCCTATACCCAGTTCCATTTAACCATTAACATTCAGTTTAGTTTTGACAAAGGATTATTTATTTCTAAATGTATAATCAAAACATACAAATTTATTCTCCCAATATGTGGGGGGCACAGTCCTTCTCCCCGCTTATTACTGTGTCTTGAGAGGGGAAGGGGTCATTGCTTAACTCAACTCCTTTAAAGTGTAATTCTAGTTCCAAGTCCCAAACTTGCCTTTCTGTTCTAGTCTCAGGCACCCTGGCTTCAGAGGGCAAAGCTTTGCTGCCAAGCTGGATGGCTACATCCATCCATCCACCTGGAATCCTCACTCCAAGGGTACCCTCGCTCAGATACCCAGGCATGGGAGAGATCACCAACAGCACCAGAATCTGAGAAGGACAAATAACACAATACAGGGATCCCAGGTCCATTTCTCAGAGCCAGGGAGAAACAGAGAGTAGAGAGGGGAAGAAGGAAGACCCCCCTTCTCATTGTTTCAGTTCGTGGTGCCTGTGATATGGACAACATGTGATCTTTACTTTGGACAATGCAGAAAGAAGAGGCAGAAAGAGAGAGCAACTATTTCTGTCTTTCTAGTTTTGAAGCTGTATCCTATTCCAAGCACACAGTCAGTCAAAGGAGGCTACATAATAAGGGATGCTGAAGCCTTCATGGTAGGCAAACTGGACATACTCCAAAGGTATGTGCCTCTATCTTAGGTGATCTGAGCATGCCCAGATAGGTCCAGGTGACTCACACATTAGTAATTACCTTCAGGGACATCTGATAAATCACAGGAGACAGCCAGAATCCAAATATATGAAGTACTATACAGAAACCTCTGAGTGAATGTTAGTCTATTTCTTAAGAGAGTTGCGTTAAATCAAAAATTCAGGATATTTGGAAACTTAATGGCGCTTGGTTTTTGTTTTTTTCATAAAACCTTCTACCAACTTAATCAAGGCATATGGGAGAAAGAATGTTGTATGTTGTATGAGGACCAGTTTAGCTGGAGCATAGAGTTAAGGAAAGGAAGACATATTTAAAAATTTTGGAAGAAAGAAGGGAACTATATTGTGAGACTCCCTAGACATCCCTATGAGCCACGCAGAAGAATTCATTTTCCTTTCTTTCTTTCTTTCTTTCTTTCTTTCTTTCTTTCTTTCTTTCTTTCTTTCTTTCNTCTTTCTTTCTTTCTTTCTTTCTTTCTTTCTTTCTTTCTTTCTTTCTAGAAATAATCGAGAGTGCCACTGTAGCTCCTTGAGCAGGGGAGTAATGAGGTCAAAAGTATTACAGTGGAGCATGATAACCGTCTTCAAGTATCAGAAAAATGATATGGAATTAAAGGCTAGATTTATTTTTCTTGACCCAAGAGGACAAAACTCAGAGTGCTAGAGAGGCAAATCTCAGTTCAGTAGAAAGAAAAGTTATCTAACAATTAGAGCTGTCTCAATTTGGGATAGATTGTCTTGGAAAGTGGTCATTTCCCTGTCACTGGAAATTCCTTCAACAAATCCTAGATCATTACTTGTCAGGCAGATTCTGGTTGGAGCACAGGTTGGACTGGGTAATCTTTGAGGTCTCATAAATACTAAATGACAACCACAAGTAAAATTTAGATGAATTTAGACAATTTTAATTGAGCATACTATATTCAATTTTAGCTGTATCTAGTCAAATGCTTATTTTAAGATGATAGTAAATTATTGTTTTTGCTTTATGATAGCTATTTACCAGCGTGCCTCGAGCATCCAAAATCATTTCTCAAATTTAAACAAAAACTAAAAAGTGCACTGAGTTAATTATATAACTTTGCTAACATATTATCATATGTTAACATAAACTGGAGGCTATGAGGTAATGTGAAAGGGCTGCTAAGTCTCACTTGGGCCTAACAGGCTCTATTAAGCTGAGTCTGCCAAGCTGGCTCTGGATCCTCAGGTGGATGGATCTAGGCTAAGTGTGAGATGAGATTGCCCAATGTGCTAGTAATCCCCAGGATTTAGGAAATTCAGCTTAGCCAAGCCTATGCCTCTTTAACAGTGCCCAAGCCAAAGTAGCAAGTGAAGAGCTGTATGTGTGTTAACAACTTCTCTAGCTTCTTGGCTTAGGGTTGGGATTGCTGGTAATGGTTGGTTTGGGCTGGTACAGATGTGCCCAACAGACTAACGCTGTTCTGACTGCAGTTTGATAAATCCCTTCCCCTAATTAGCTGTAGATGTTCACTAATTAGGAAAGGAACACCAATCTTCTTTGGATTAAACTACAACAGGATTTATTGCTTATCTAAAGGGTTAGGAACAAGGAATAAGGATAGAGGATTGGGAATGCTAAACTAATCCAGTTGAATGAAAGTAATCTAAATCTGTAGGTGATGAGTTGATAATAGGCTGGAGATGTTTCTCCCTCTCTCAACCCCAGGCTTGACCCTCCATGGTACAAACCAAAGGATAGGGAAGGCTAATGGTGTTCTTAATAGCTGTGGTGTTGTTCTCTCTCAGCTCTATTAGTAGCAGGTAGGATAACTTCCTATGGCACTCAGGTATGGATGCTGGATCATAAGTTTATGGCCTACCCTCCCTTCAACCACTCTCCTCCCAGAATTCTCAAAACTGAGATCCCATGTGCTGTAGTACAAGGGTATTTATAGGGGTGGTTCCAACTGTCTTTTGGCCCTGGCTCACGCCACCTGGGCACATTCCAAAGTCGTTAACCAATGATCCTGTCACTCAAGATGGTCTCCATTTTGTCCCAGAAGTTCCTTATTACACATATCATACAAAATTACACAAGAAAAGGTTTTTAGAAATCAGTGGCATTTGGGTCATTTAATAGCAATAAACAATTGAGCTAAAAATCAAAATTGATGAAGCTATTATGTTCTCTAGTTTCTCCTACTGCATGAGAATGGAATAGAATCTCAAATCTTGTTTAAAAATTAAAAAAAAAAAAGAAAACAGAATGCAAAACAACAAAATAAATCCTTAAGTTAGACTCAAGGGTCTGGGTTCCTCAGTTATTGACCCAATTTTATGAGGGATATTCATCCTGACTAGAATAAGGTGCTTCTATAGGTAGTTAATTCCCCACCAAGGGAGGTGCTCAAGAGGAACCTGGGCAGGTGTTTTTTTTT
>NC_058130.1:530502089-530522465 GCF_016433145.1 Gracilinanus agilis
AAAAAATTGCTAAGAAAGGAACTGAACACAAATTTTTTTAATGACAAAATTGCCATGTAGATACTTAAACCAGGAAGAGAAAAAGCAGGCAGAGTAAGAAAAGACTAATCTATTTAATGAATATTCATGTGAAAATTCTAAGTAAAATACTAGCAAGGAGATTATAGCAATATATCACAAGCATTATACTTTGAAACCAGGTGTTTTTTAATCAGGAAAGAGATGATGGTTAATTTTTAGGAAAATCATTAGCATAATAGACCATATCAGTAATAAAACCATCAGAAACCAAAGGATTACCTCAATAGATGCAGAAAAATCTTTTGGCAAAATACAAAATTTATTCCTATAAAAAAAGAGATGATTATAAAAAATTGAACTTTCCTTAGAATTATAAATAAAATCTATCTAAATCCATCAGCAAGCATTGTCTGTAATGAGGATAAGCTAGATGCCTTCCCAGTGAGATAAGGATTGAAGTAAGGATACCTATTATCACTAGTACTATTCAATTTTGCAATAGAAATGCTAGCTACAAGAAGAAGAAAAGAAGAAGCTATCACTCTTTGCAAATTATATCATGGTATACATAGAAATAGAGAATTAACTAAAAAAACTAATCAAAACAATGAAAAACTTTAATAAAATTTAGGATATAAAAGAAGTTCACATAAATCACTGGTATTTCTTAATACCACTAATAAAGTCCAACAGTAAGAGAGAGAGAAATCACTTTTAAAATAATTGTAGACAATATAATATACTGCAGGGTCTACTTGCTAAGACAAACCCAGGAACTACATGATCACAATCTAAAAACACTTTCACACAACTAAAGTGAGATCTAAAAAATTGGAAAAAATACATTAATTCCTCCTGGATAAGCCACTCACTATCATAAAAATGACATATCTACCTGAATTAATTTCATACCCAAGCAATCAAACTACTGAAAATATTTCATAATCATAATATAAGTTGATCTCAAGAACAAAAAGCCAAGAATATTAATTTAATTACTTTTTTAAAATATGAAGGAAAGTGGTCTAACTCTATCAGTCTATATTCAGACTCTATTTAGTTCCTTCTATGGCAATGTATAACTTTTTTAACATAAATGATGAACATGATGATCACACATAAAAAAATAAACCTGGAATGACTGATATGAAAAGATGCCAAGTGAAGTAAACTAACCCAGGATAATGTGCATGGTAACAGCAATAATGTATAATGATCAACTGTGGACAAATGAATATTAACATGAATTCTGGGATCATGACTTCAAGGGATTCATGTTAAAAAAAAGTTATACATTGCCATAGAAGGAACTAGAGTCTGAATATAGACTGAAGAATAACATACATTTTTCCTCCATAATTTTTTCCCATGTAAGTAGTATCTTCTTCCACAACAGAATAAACATGGAAATATGTTTTGTATAATAACATATGTGCAAGTTATATAATATTACCTGTCTTCTTAAGGATGGGGAGGAGTTGGTTAGAGGAAGACAATATGAATGAAAATGTCTGAAAACCATCATTTAAAAATTGTATTGTCTACTAAAAATAAAAAACAATGATACTAATATTTATAAAATCACTTCAAGGTTAGAAAATAATTACACACATACACTGTGCATGTGTTTATATACATGTATACATACATGTGTACATTTATGTATATGTAGATACATGTATGTATAATTTGATTCTCACATTAACCCTGTGATATTATTATTTCCCCCTTTTTACAGAAGAGAAAAATGTTTCAAAGAGTGATTTTTCCCTGCTCAAAAACTTAGAAAGTGTCTGATTAAGAATTATAGACTCAGGTCCTGCTAAATTCCATTTGTAAAATTGTATTCTTTGTGCCACATAGTTAACTTACTCCTTTCTAAACTTTAAGCTTGTTTGTAAGAAGGATCATTCCATTTACCCCTTTTTTATAGTTGTTTTATGTCATTTACTTGTTAAATAAATATTTGTTCTTGCCTTAGAAACTATCCTTCTTTCCTGTCTCTCTTCAGGTTAAAAATTCGTTGAAAGTTGAAACAAATAGGAAGGAGTACCAGACATAAAATGAGAAGATTTGGATTCAAATTCTGACTTGCTTCTTCCTTGTTTGCTTTGAGGGAAGTTGTCTCACTTTTCTCTTTCTCATTTTCTTTATCTGTAAAATGAATGATTTAAATTAAATGCTCTCTCTTATTTCTGCCAGCTCAAAATATTGTGTTCTGTCAGAGAAAGTTACAGCCTGGGTTGGTAGTTATTTTTCCCTCTAAATGTAGATTTCTCTTGGATTTTTTTATGTTAATAATTGTTATGATTAAAACTCTCTGGAGACTAGATTATATCTTAATCTATAATTATTTATTAAATAATAAAAAGCAGGCCAAAGAAAGAAAGAGCACCAGAGCATTGTGTGACTAGCCATTCCCTTAGGAGCCTCCTCCTCAACCTTGCTTCATCAGTTCCCCAGCCATATCATGAATGCATCTGCACTCTCCTAGTCCTCTCCTTTGCCCCTGATTCCTAGGGAGAAAAACCCACTTCCTTTCTCTTTTCTAATTTAAACTTCTTGTCATGATCTTTTCCTAACTTTCTCTTCTTTGGTGGACTCTGACATCAGTATGGAGGGATATCTTCCAGATGCCAAGAGTCACCACTCTGTCCTTAGAATGGCCACAGAGTATAGCACAACACCTCCCAGAATTTCAGGGAGGATTCAACCAATCACCATAGAGAGAAAAATCAATTGCTCTAATTAAATAAAAGAATGTTTTAAAAATAATATATATATATGTATATATATATATAGCTTAGAACTAGTGAATGATTTTTTACCCAAAAATGAGCTTCATTTTCTGTGAGTGTAAATGGGTTTTACAAAAATAGCAGATTCACAATGCACATTCAAATAGCGTACCATAAGTAACAACCCATTATTATAATCACTTGCTATAATGTAAAAAAAAATCATATACTTGTTACAAATTTTAAATCTTGGCTAAGATATTTTCTCAACAAACTCTGTTACTGTCTCCATAGCAAAATTTGATATTAAAAGAACCTTCTGGTCTAAATTATTCTCTGGAATTCTAGATCCTTGTCTTACATCATCACACTTCCTGTCTGCCTCCATTTTACAAGAGGAATCATGGGAAATATAGTTTCCAAAGTCCCCAAAACATCCACAGGAAGTTTGTTATATATCTACATATCTTAAGGCTCAAATGAACCCCAAATACCTCTAAATAGAACCCCAGAACTTATTTTAATAACACACTGGCTGGCAGGATGTGGATGTAGAACTTCCTGCCCCTCAGCAATGGAGTTTGTTCCAGCTCAAACTGCTCAGAATCCCTTCCTGTTGCCTGTCCTCCTTAGACTTTGATGGTAGGGAAATAACCACAGGATTCACTGTTTAAGGCTATAGGGTTTATTGATAACTGTGTAGGGAAGAAGGCAATGGTAAGAGGGCTAGGAAATACTAAGATCTATTGTTGAAGATTATCTGACTAAAGCCAGTAGAAATCCTTGAAAGATTGAAGCTGACCGAGGGCAAGCAGCCCTCAGTCAGAGTGATGTGGTCTCTGATTAGGACATAAAGTTGATCTTTGGGCTAATCTTGCATGTGATGATAATAATAATATTGTGTTGCTCTAGAAGATTGGGTCTTAAAATCCTAACCTATTCTAATCCTACCCAGGATCCACACTTTCACCACCCATTTCACTCCCTCCAGCCAGGCCTGGGGTAAGGGGTAAGTGATTGGTCAGGGTGAAGTCAGGTCAGAACAGAACCCAGCCCTGGGTCTCCAAGGCTTTTTATACTCTTGGTCCCACTGGCAGTTGATATTTGTCCAGTGGCTCATGCCACCTTCAACATTCCATCCCGGTCAACTGACAGGTTTGCCTAAGCCAACATGGAAAGGTTAAAATCCTATATTATAAGAGGAACTCTTCCTCTCTCCCTTATCTGGGGTGAGACAGGGGGCTCACATGCAGCATGAGAGTTGGGAATTGGGCAATGTCCCTTAACAGTTCAATATCACTGATACATGGAATGATTGAGGAGATCAATATGTCTCTAAATGAATCTGAGGGGTAGTTATGGAAGCTTAACACTAGCCTGTACATTTGTGATACCCCAAGACAATCTTTAGATTTTTAAAGCAAAGGATCTTATTTCCTTTTTCTCATCTTGTACTGGAAGAACATATATAATCATTATTTATATGTATATATATTTTTATTTTACAGTGATATAAGCTTAATGCAAATATATATTTGCTATAATGATGCATATCTGAAGAGCCTGAGACTATGGTAACCTGCCAATTATTGGTAAATACCATGGGACTGTGATTTAATGCCTCTCTGATTCCAGGAGAAGTGCTAAGAGCCACAAGGTCATGGAGACTGACTGAGAATCTGCAAATTGCCCAGGTAAAACGGCCATGCAGGTCATGGATTGCAAAAGTTCTATGCCAATACTGAAGGGCTTGAAACTGGGGTTTGAGTTTTGGAGTTAGCTTTTCTAATGATTAGAGGCTCAGTCCCCCTCAACTTAAATTCCTAGTTAAGCATCTAATATTGGCTATTATTGGCTCATTCCCTGAAAAGGTGCAGGGAAAATCAGATCAAAGAAAGGCATTCCCCTTATTTCTCTCTCTATATAGAGAGAATGGCAATTTTCTATAGTCCTGGCCCGGAATGGGTAATTACAAACTGCTTAAATCACTTTAATTGGGCCTTGATTCAAGGGCCTGTTATGAGTTTATTTTCCTTACAATTTTTGCACATTTTATATTTCATTCACAAGTTACTTTTTCCCCTTTCTATCTGAATTTGTATTCTTTTATTTTTTATTATTTATTTTGCCAATTGATTTCATACAACCCCCGTGACTCAGCCATGCATCCTTGGCTGATCTGAGGTACCCTCTTCAGGGGAGTAATGTGTTATTTAAAATTTTCCTCAGGGGTGTGTGTGTTAAGTTTTTATAATCATAATGTCTGAATTATAATCTATAATGCAATTTAATTTTTATTCTTTTAGGATTAATCTTAGGGGGGTAATGTATAATTCTCAGAAGGAAATGTATGTTTTATAATCTATAATGTAAAGTTTAAATTCTTTTGAGAGTAATTTCAGGATAAGAAAATTGCCATCTCCCCAAAATCCAGACAACGAACCTGTTTGGTGAAGACACCATGAAGATGCCTGAAGAGCCTTCACTGGATCAAGAAGATCCAAATTTGAACTTTAGGGTACAGTTGATTTGAACTATGGGGAGTTGAATGCATTTGTTTTGAATGTACACTCTTGTGCCAATAGGGGACTGCCCCAAATTGGATTTTTGTCAATGTGGCTAGTTTTTATCGTCTTTTCTTTTATCCCCAATTTTCCGTAATTTAGAAGTTGACTATGTTTAGAAGATCCACTAAAAAAGACCAGTCTTTTTTACCGGATCTCAGGGGGAAAATGTGTTATTTAAATAATTTCTGGGGTTCCATTTAGAGGTATTTGGGGCTCATTTGAGACTTAAAATATGTAGATATATTACAAACTTCCTGTGGACCTTTTGGGGACTTTGGAAACTACATTTCCCATGATTCCTCTTGAAAAAATGGAGGCAGACAGGAAGTGTGATGATGTAAGAGAAGGATTTAAGACTCCTGGGGTTATTGGAGGTGGGCTCTTTTGCTACCTGAGTGCACTCTCGGGGGGAACGTAGAAAAGGTTAGGTAGGGTAAGGAACGTAATGCCTGAGGCGGCAATTTGAAATTTTAACAGGCTCATGGTTGATTTTATTTTACCAACACAGGCCTAAATAAAATATTAATTATCCTCATAATATCAGCCTTTATCATTTTTAAAAACAACACCTGCCATTAACTTATAGGAACCTATTTAATAGGCAGGGAGGGGCAGGCTTCCTGATATCTTAAACGAGCCTGGTGGCAAGCAGTGAGGTTTCACTGGGCACTCAGTTCCCAGGGTTGAATCCTTATACATTCATAAACAAGTTACAAGCCCAAGTGAGGTTTGCTCACTCCATCCTTACAACCAGCACCATCCTCCTGCTAGCTTTGCTTTCAGCTCAAGTCCCTTATGTCCAACTTGTTAATTACAGTTGGTGAGCACAGCTTAGGCAAAAGACCTACAAGGAATATTACTGTAAAATGGCTGTTACACATATAGTTTTCATTATTACCAGCTTCTCACTGCTTGTTTGGACTATAATGCAGGGAGCAATTGATTTTTGGTTTAGGAAGATCCCTCAATTCATTTACCACACTTTAGAGCTCTATGACTACTACAAATGGTGTGCTGTTACACTGGCTGAATTCATTTGCTTTGTCCCTATGGCTATTGCAATCATTTTTGCAATCTCTCAAAGTTTTACAGTTTTGAGAAAAGTAGTTTCCCATCTTTGGCTACTCTTTGGTGCTACAACAAATGCCAAGACTAACTCAATATCTCAAGAAGTCCTGGATCAAATGAAATTATGGTTCCAGGTGCTCAAACAAATTAGGGGTGGAAAGGAATTGGATGCCACACAATTCTTCAATTGGAGATTATAGAATCAAAATACTTAAGAACTGGAATAAAGGCTAGGGACACTGTGTCTGCAAATGAAAATCCTACTCAGGATTAGGCCATAGGAACTGAAACTGTCTCTGTTCTCCCAATAGTTGATAGGACTATTTTGCAACCTGGGGAGGGTATTGTGCATGTCAAGTCCTACAAAGCTTTTACCACTAATGATTTGGAAGTGCTGCATAGATGTTTTCCCAAATTCTACATGTTCCCTTTCAAATAAATAAAAGAAATGAAAAGGTTATTTATCTTATTTAACCTGAGCTTTGATGATGTGGAATTTCTTCTCAGGGAATTTTATTCACCCTCAGAAAAAGAAAAATTTCTGACTGAGACACGTATGAACCTGAATTTGAATGCTTGGCCCACTGAACATCATGATTTGGAATTAACATCACATGGTAAAATGAGATATTTGGTGCAATGCAGGACAGACTTGATAGAAGCAATGCGTCTTCATGCAAAGCATCCAAATTCTTGGCTGAAGTTTGAATAACTCAAACAGGGGGAGGAAGAACGCCCTAGTAGTTTCCTTGATAGAGTTATGGAATCCGCAGAAACAATACTAGGCCTGAGAGATGTCCAAGCCCTGGAGACAATTGATCACATTAGGAGACAGTTTGTAAAAGGTGCTTCACCGCCTATTCAGACATATTTTAGGCAGAACTGTCCCCAATGGGAGTCATTGCCTCTAGAGGAGATAAGGCAACATGTGTCATATATCCATGATTCAAAGCAGAAAGATGTTACAGTGGCTAGACAAAGTGACTCAGAAAAGGATTCAATAATAGCTAATCTTTTAAAAAAAACAGCTAAAGCAGGCTAGAAAGGATAAATAAATTGAAGAAATAAAGAACTTCGCTCGCCAAGCCATCAGGTATCGTAGTCAATCCAGGTAACCTGCTAGCAGTTACAATGCAAAAAATTCTACTTGTAGATGCTATTTATGTGGAAGGGTTGGCCATATGGTTCATCAGTGTAGGTTTAAGCAACAAATTGACTTTGGCAAGGACAATAACTCCTCAAGCCAAAGGGACAGAAACACCAAGAAGACCTACAACAATTCCAGATGGTCAAACAAATCTGGAAGAGTAGAGGGTACTAAACAAAATGAGTAGTGTATCAATCACACCTGCAAAAAGTTTAGCCAATCACCATCTTTAAATCAGATGGAAAGGTATTTAGCAGAAGGTGAGATCCCAAAGAACTGATGAATCAAGGTTTCTGAGTCAAAACTGCCTGACTGGAATAGAAGTGACATGTATATATCATGACTGGGACTAGTAAATGTTTCTGAAAGACTGGGCAAGAGAGAGTATATGTCTGTAGTAAGCTGCACAGAAAACAATGATATTTCTGTGGCAGAAGACCAAGAATGAGTAGACATAATGCAGATATGCAAAGAGATTAATGGGACAGTTGAGGAAGACTACAAAAGGGGTCTGCTTACACATTCCACCACAAAAGGATTAGATGTGAAGTGAAGAGACTACGCAGGAATGTGCAATGGCTTGTCAGCAGGAGTATTGCAATCTAGCCTGCAGTCATCAAAATCTCAAACTCCTGTCTTTATTCCAAGTTTTCAGCAACAGCATTGCTTGGATAAAGATGAAAGTAATAGGGATTTACAATGTGTTCATAAAGAAATATCATTTGTAATCCTAAAGGAGTTATGTCTCAACGTGCTACACCATTCTCTTCCTCTAGACATGAAACACAAAGATGTGGTTAGAGAGCCATCTAAAATGGAATGTTGAGAGAGGATTGACTTTTGAAGAACACAGCACAGTGTTACTGGGTAAAAGCAGTAACATAGATAATCCAAAACCTTTCTCAATCCCCTGGTGGATGAGTTCAAACCTGAAGCTTGGGGGAAAGAGTTCATTTGTCATCTCCAGTGGCTAGTGTGCTCAATACTTACATCGTTGGAATCTGCTCAGGGATTGGAGACATTAAACAACTAACTACTTCAGCCACAAAGACTGCCAGGCTGGATAGTGAACTCCAAACAGTCTTCAAGTTGGGAGATGAACCAGAAGTGTTGAAGGGAATACAAAATACCTATCAAACATTCCCTGACACAACTGATGGGAAAGCTCCTACTTTTGAAGACTGTGATACTCAGAACTGTTATGGGGGTAATTTGAGGAAAGGTGTTTGGGATAAGGGAATTGAAGGAGGATGATTGGAGACTTGGTAAGTGGATAGACTAGGCTACAGGTAGGCTGGGATTAAAGGAGATTCAGGGTAATATAGGACTGAAGTCAGGAGTATAACACAGGAGGGAAACAGAGATCTTCTTGGGAGAAGATAAGTTAAACTAAACAAACTAATACAGCAGGCTTACAGACTAGGACTTAGACTCAAACATAAGCTGAGGGAAACAGACTAGACTGAAATTAACAAACAGGCTTTAATTAATTTCACAGGAAGGGACCTATTTTGAAGTAACACCTTCCTTCAAGATGGATGCCCCAGCTTCTCTCTAAACCCAGAGTATGTTGTCTCTTTCCCTCTTCTTCCCTCTTGTTAACTAACAGACAAATTACACTAAATATGACTATTGAAACACAAAGGGTTTATTTATTTGAAGGATGTTGGTTAGGAAGGTGGATTAAAGGAAAGCCCTATCAGTTATCTCAGGAACCTCAGGTGGGGGAAGGGAAGTAAAGATGGAATCTGAGCAAGGACCTGCCTTACTCAGTTTTACAAAATGCTATCTAAGGGGAATAAAGGTGATTTGATTAAATTATAAATAATGCTGTCAATTAGATAACTCTTCACAGATTTAACTCCTCTCTAATTTCTCTCCTTATAAACTCCACAGCCACTAAGGTAAGGGAGGGAAGGCAGGGTGGTATTAGGAAAGGAAGATATAAAGGGTCTATCTAAATTAATAATTTCTTAAGTAAATCTATCAATGTTAGGCTAAATTTCAATATTGAAGCTAGATACTCTAAGAGCTCGATCATTGACTTCCTCCCTCCACGGAAGATCCAGTCAACTGCCTCTCCTCAAGATTCTAAAACCTCTAACAGCTTTTTGGAACTCAGCCAAAGCTAGAAAAAACTATATCCTCCAATTCTGTATACTACAGAACACCAGAGTGAGAGGAAACACTAGTAAAAGCTCCACCTTTTCAGCTGTTAGCCAGTGTCAGCCTGAGAATTCCGTGAGCTCAGCTGCAGCCAGCTTGGTAATTATAGTTACTCACAGACCTGCTCTGAGTGAGCAAGGGGGTCTGCTCTCTGAACCAACATTCTATAATGACTCTCCCAGTCACAGAATTTCTGATCATGCTGCAGAAATTTCTGTTTTAGCTCACAGTGACAACACATGACTGGATCCAAAACAAGTGCATGCAATCTACTGAGGATTCTCTATTATCCTTAGTCCCAGTTAAGTCCAGTAGCAACAGGGAACCCCTAGTTAGCCTGGAAATTGGGGGAGTCATCTATGACACACTCCTGGACACTGGGGCGACTGTTTCTGTTCTCTGTCAGGCTCCAGAAGGATGCAAATATCAAGCCAGTTTGAGAGTGAGAGGTGCTTCAGGGCTAGCAAAACGAGTCCCAAAGTTCAAGAGCAAAATGGTAAAACTGGGCCCTCTAACTCTTGAGCACACTTTTTTGTTAATGCCATCATGTCCTCAAAACTTGTCGGGAGGGATCTTTTATGTAAATTAGATGCTACCATCCAATGCCAACCAGATGGACAGGTCTATCTCCACTTATCTAAGAGATCTCTGAAACATCATCCCATTTTGTTTTAATACCCATGCAGTGAGGAACCAACATACCATAAAATTGACAGTATTTATCAGGTTCCTGATGACATACAAGACTTTGTATGGGCTAAAAATTCAAATGATGTGGACAGAATCTTTTCTGCTGAGCCAGTGAAAATAGAAGTTAAGAAAGGATTACCACCTCAAATTCCTCAGTTTAAATTGAGCAAGGATGCTATTGAGGGAGTGAAATCCATCATAAAGAATTTATTACAACAAGGAATTTTGAGATATAGCTTCTCACAGTAAAACAACCCTATCATGCCTGTGAAGAAAGCCAAATTAACTCCTGATGGGAAGACTTGATGACAATTGGTACAAGATCGTAGAGCTGTTAATAACCACGTGCAAAAAACCTACGCTGTGGTTCCTAGTCCATCTCAGATCTTAACAGTCAGACCAAACAGCTACTTGGTTCACAGTCATAGATCTCTGTTCAGCATATTTTTCTGTTCCTCTGCACAGAGACAGCCAACAGCTATTGGACTTTACATGGCAAGGAAAAACCCATTTTATGGACCCATCTTCCACAGGGATTATTGGATTCAGCCTCAGTCTTCTGCCAAGTCTTGCAGAGAGACCTTAAGTCAATCACTTTCCAAGATAGCAAGATAGTGCATTATGTATTTTCCCCATATCAAGTTTGCTTGTGAATCAATCTTGTCCTGGGGATTTTTTCTTAGGGAGTTCACTAAAGGTTCTTTCAATTTCTTTTTTGAGATGAGATTATTTAAGGGTTCTATTTTCTCTTTTGTTAATCTGGGTAAATTGCATTTTGTAAATTTTCATCCATTTCATTTAGAGTGTCAGATACTGGCATATAATTGGGTAAAATAGACTGCTTTAATTTCCTCTTCATTGGTAGTGAGTTTAACCTTTTCATGTTTGATACTGATTATTTGATTTTCTTTTTTTTAAATCAAATTAATGAATACCCTATCTATGTAATTTATTTTTTTCCATGAAACTAGTTTTTATTCATATTTATAAGTTCAATGGTTCTGTTACTTTTGATTTTATTAATTCCTCCTTTAATTTTTAGGATTTACAATTTAGACTTTAAATGAAGTTTTTAATTTGTTTTTTTTTTTTTAGTAACATGCCCAATTCACTGATCTGCATTTTCTCTGTTTTACTGATATAAGCATTTAGAGATATAAACTTTCCCCTAAGTACTGCTTTGGCTGTATCCCATAAATTTTAATTTGTTGTCTCTTCATTGTCATCCTCATTAATAAAATTATAGATTATTTTTAAAATTTGTTCTTTGATCCACTCTTTTTTAGCCTCATTTAGTCTCCAATTAATCTTTGATTTATTTTTCCATGGAACATTATTGATTGTATTTTTGTTATGTCATAATCTATAAATGATGCATTTATTATTTCTGCTTTGCTGCATTTAGTTGTGAAGTTTTGTGCCCTAATACACAGTTAATTTTGGTGTAGGAGCCAAGTACTGCTGAAAAGGTGGAATATTCCTTTTTATTGTCATTCAATTCTCCCCAGAGATCTATTTCTAACATTTCTAAGATTTCATTATCTTCCTTTGCTTCTTTCCTGTTTCACTTTCCATAATATTGTATTCCATGCCTTCAATTCTTTAATGTGGAGGCTGCTACATCCTGTGTAATTCTGCCTATAGCTCCATGGTATTTGACTTGTTTCTTTATGGCAAAATCTTTGAATTTGGGGCTCTTAAATTTTCCTAATATATTCCTGGGTGTTGTCATTTGAAGATTTCTTTCTGGAAGTGATTTGTAGATTCTTTCAATTTCTATTTTATTTTTCTTGTTCAAGAATATCTGAGCATTTTTATTTGATAATTTCTTGTATGAAGTTCAGCCTTTTTTATCATGGCTTTCAGGTAGACCATAAATCTTAAATTGTCTATAATGAATCTATTGTCCAGGTCCGTTAAATTTTTTTTTTTAGATAATCCTAACCTTCCACCTTAGAATCAATACTATGTCCTGGTTTCAGGGCAAAAGAGTGGTAAAGGCTAGGCAATCAATGGGGGTTAAATGACTTGCCCAAGGTCACAAACCTGGGAAGTGTCTGAGGTCTGATTTGAACCTAGGACCTCTTATCTCTACACCTCGCTCTCAATTCATTGTGCTACCCAGCTATCCCCAGTTGTTCTTGGTTTTTTAAATGAAATTACCTATTTATTCTGTTTTTTTTCCCTTCTGCCTGTGAACTCCCTCTCTCCCCTCATTACCCTAAAGAGAAAAGGGAGGAAGTGCTTCCTTTGGGCTGCTTGACAGAGGGGCTGGAAAGTGGGGAACAGAGTAGTTCCCCCCAGTCTTGGCTCTGCATGTGTGCCAATACTTCAATAATACTGACCTAAGACATAGAGAAAGGATTTATAATGGGTAGGTAAAAAAGACTGTGGGGGTGAATGCAGAGCAATGGAAACATTAGAGTAGGAATTCCAAGAAAGAGAGAAATGGGAATGGCATTGGGGGGAAGGGCCAGAAAGGAAAAAGGTGCTTCAGGAAAAGAAGGGTATAAAGAAACAAGGGAAGACTCATTAGGAATTAAGCTCTTTGGTTGGCCTTTTGTAGATTCATCAAGGAGCAATGTCCAGAGATATCAAGCTCTTCAGGGTTTTTATTTCCAGTAGATAATTGTAACTCCTTTAATGCCTTAAAGTCAGAGTACCCAAAACAAAGTCAAAGGATGTCCCCAGTTGTATAGTCATAGTTTAAAACCATTTCTTACAAAAGCTAATGGCTAACTTTATAGCCATTTCCAGTTTTGTTTTGTATTTTTTTGGCAGTAACTCTTGCTCCCATGAGGTGAGCAGCCTGTATAAAAGAGAATCTCATAGGACAGGTACTTACTTCATATATTTCCCATTTCTAAAATAGAACAAAAAATAAAACAGTATAAAACAAATTTTAAAAATCATTAACTATTGATTATTGCCTAAGTCTCTACTCTTGGATTTCTCCTTAGAGGCCATATGGTTAGGCTGAATCACCTATGTACAATTTAGTTTCATTTTTTCTGTTTTAAAGAATGAGGATTATTAAAAAGAAAGGAAAAAAAAATAGAAGGTCTTCTCTCTCTTACTCTTATATTCTTAAAACTAAACTAAACATGTTCCCTTCATTTCACCTTATAACTTTATTGTCAGTTGTAAGAATGAAAATTTAGGTATTTATAAATATATATTAAAATATGTGGCCACCAGGAATCAACAATTTAGGTTGATTCCGTAATTAAATCAGACCCAAGTCAGCATCGGGTTGAAGAGTTTATTTACAGTCTGGTAGGTTAAAAAGTAGGAATAAAGAGAAAAAGGAGAGAGGCTAGTCCAGGCCAAAGGCCTGGGCGGAGAGAGAAGAAGGTTATAAAGCTTAATAATGAAGCTGTAAGCCACAGGGCCCAACAGCCAGATAGGCAGTTTAGAATTGGCCCAGCTAGGCCAAGGAAATCAGCCTAACTTACCCACGTGACAATATAGAGCGTAATCTGTCTGTGGTCTCAGGAGATGCTTCTTCTTCCAGTTCGAGACGGCAACTGCCCCCACAGGAAGTTCACTAACTTACTTAAAGAGATAGTGTCTTTCATCACTTCCTGTGGTCCACCTTTAATTCAAATGGACAAATGGCAGTTTCTACATTGATTTGGACTGCCCAAAGGGCAGTCCCTTATTCTTGATTTGTTACTTATTGTCACGTGTGGGTAACTCGTCTCCCCGCCCCACTAAGGGAGGTGAGAGTGACATCATTAGCACGCCTGGGTAGAGTAGATTTTTTGACTATTAATGGGATTGAGCTAATTCTATTTACACAATCCCCCCTGATGATCATATTGGGTGCCTAGTCACCCCAAGTGATCATGTTACACAAACATCTTCTACCACGAGGTCCTTCTAACTACAATAGTTAGAGATAAGAGGGAAATGGAAAAGAGAGAAAGCAAAACCAATGTTTTGCTAAGCGCGTTGACAAGAAACCAATTGGGGGCAGTCCCCAATCGGTATATCATGTACATTTAAAGTAGCTGTTCAAAACCCATCAGTCCATTCATTAGTACCCAAAGTTCATTCTGGATCACTTGATGCAACAAACCCCATCAGTTCAATCAATTGCAACCCAAAGTTCATTCTGGATCTCTTGATTAAACGTAGGTTCTTCAGGCATCTCTCTGCAAACAGTTCATTCTCTGGATTAAGGAATTAGCAAGTTTCTTTCCCTGAGAATTTTTCTCAAACAAAACCAAAATTAAATCTTGAATACAATAAAATACGATTATTCTTGGATTTCATAAAAATACAATCCCCCCTGACGTGGGTATTTAGAAAGAAATACCCAGATCAGCTCAGTATATACAGTTGAGTCATGGGGTTGTATGAGTAAATTCAAAAGAAAAAAAGAAAAAGAAAAAGAAAAAAATATAAAATCAAATAGAAGAAAATTGAAGCTTTTGAAAAAGAAAGGCATTAAAATCAAAATCAAAATATCAAAGTTATGTACATAAAATTTTCGAAGAAAACAAAATAAAATTATAACAGGCCCTTGTATTAGGGTCTAATCAATTATAATTTCCATCCTACTAGTCTGTAGGATACAATGCAGTAATACTGCACTTACCCATTTGCAGCTAAGACTACAGGAAGTTGCCATTCTATAAGAGAGAAAAAAGGACCAGATTTAAATGCAAGGGAAGCGTCTGTCATTCCCTTTACTCTCAGGAATATATAGGTGAGCCAGATAATAGCCAACCTGCGGTACCTGACTGGCAGTGTAGTTCGGAGAGTCCTACGTCTTAACATATGTTAAGCGTCGCAACTTCGATTCTTACACTGAGTTCAAGTCCTCAGCGTTGGCGTGGGAGTACCTCATTCCCACCTGTGTATGTATGATCTCTTTAACCTTGTGCTCCTTGGCACTGTGCAGATGTTCTCAGAAATCCCATTGGATTTGTCGGTCGGTCTTCATGACCTTGTGCTTTCCTTAGCACCATTAATGGCTCATGTGTTCCCTTCTCCTGGAATTAGACAGAAGCATTAATCACAGTCCCATAACATTTAACAATGTATGGCAAGTTCTTGGAGTCTAAACCTTGTGAGTAAGCAGTAATATTACAGCAAATATATATATATATATATTAAAATCATAGCATTGCAAAAAATAATGAAAAAAAATTAAGTGATTATATGTACTCAAGTATAAGAAATGAGAAAAAAGACAAAAAATATCAATTATTCTATTAAAAGATATTAGGAAATCAATAAGAAAATAAAAATAAAATCAGGGAAAGGATCAAGACAAACCAATGATTCCAAATTAACATCCACGAGTCCATGAACTGTTATCTCCAATGCAGGTAACAGGAAACAGTCAATCAGTTTCAATAGAAGATGCCCTCTTTACATGTGAGCAATGAATCCAAGAATCCTTTTCTCCGATCTTTATAGCTGTTGGGGTGGTTATTAAAATTTCAAATGGGCCATCCCACGAAGGCTGGGTTGCCCCAGTGCACTGGAAGTTCTTTATATACACTTTGTCTCCTGGATTCAGGTCGTGAAGTGAAAAGTCTATTGGTCCTGCTTGTACTGCAGTTCCAGTATCATGGAGTTCATGCAGTCTGTGTTGCAATTCCTGTATATAGGAAGCAATAGAAATATCTCCTCCTAATAGTGATGTATATGCAGGAGAAAAAGGTTTAGCCTGTATAGGAGGATGTCCAAAAAGCATCTCATATGGTGAGATGTGTAGATCTCCCCTAGGTCTGCTTCTATGATAAAATAGAGCTAGAGGGAGAATTTCAGGCCATTTTAGATGTGTCTCAGTACATAATTTGCCAATCATGGTTTTAAGTTCTCTGTTCATCCGTTCAACCTGGCCTGAGCTCTGGGGGTGATATGGTACATGGAATTTTGGAGTTATCCCTAGGCATGAATATATTTCAGATAAAACTGAATCAGTAAAGTGACTCCCTCTGTCCGAGTCAATACGTGCAGGCAGACCAAAACGAGGAATAATTTCTTGTAAAAGCACCTTGGCAACAAAGGCTGATGTGGCTCGGGCAGTAGGAAATGCTCCCAGCCACCTGGTCAGTTGATCCACTATGACCAGACAGAATTTATTTTGTCCAGCCTTTGACATTGTTATGAAATCAATTTGTAGGTGCTCAAAAGGTGTGTAAGCCAATGGACGCCCACCAAAAGCCTTGCCACGAAAAGCGTGTTGGTTATATGCTTGGCAAGTAGGGCAAGCTGCACACACTTTAGAGGCTATAGAGGTTATGCCAGGAGCTATCCATACTCTGTTAGAGTCCACGATGCCCTGGGTACCAAAATGACCATTTTTATGAATAGATTGGCAAATTTGGCGATGAAAGTGTCTAGGGAGCAGGGGTTTTCCTTCAGAGGACACCCATACTCCATTTATCTGTTTGGCTTTAAATTTCTGCTTCCATTTTGTTACTTCCTTCTCATCATAGGAAAGTGATAAATTTAAGTCATCAGTGGTTGTTAATGTTAAAATTAATTCAGGCCCTTCTATTGCTGCTAGCTTTGCAGCAATATTTGCCCGATTATTTCCCTTAGAGACAGGGTCAGTGCCACCTGTATGATCAGAGCAGTGAACTACAGCTAGGGCTTTAGGTAGCTGGAGAGCAGAAAGAACTTCATTAATAATTTTTGCATTAGCTATAGATTTTCCAGCTGAGGTTAAAAATCCTCTCTGGAGCCATAACATACCCACTGCATGACATATTCCAAATGCATATCAAGAATCCGTATAAATTGTAGCCTTTTTATCTTTGGCAATTATACATGCATGTTTTAGAGCTATGAGTTCTGCGGCTTGAGCACTTAGATTTGAGGGCAGTGAAGCTGACCATACAGTGTTAAATTCTGTAACTACAGCAGCTCCAGTGTAGCGTATGCCATCTCTCATAAATGTAGAGCCATCAGTAAATAAAACTAGATCAGGATTCTCTAAAGGAGTGTCCAGGAGATTGTCTCGAGGCTTTTCAGCCATGGACACTAGTGTTTCACAATTATGTAAAGGTTCTTCTGAAACTGGTAAATCTGGAAGTAAGGTGGCTGGGTTAAGGGTTGTACAACGTTTTAAGGTAATATTTTCATTATTTAGCAAGGTTATTTCATACCTTGTAATTCTCTGATCAGAAAATGCCTGTGTTCTATGTCTTAGCAGTAATGCTTCCACTTCATGTGGGCACATAATTTTTAATGGGCATCCAAATACTAGATCAACAGTTTTTGTCACTAACAGAGCTGTGGCAGCTACACCTCTAAGGCACCTGCAGCTATAGGGTCTAGCTGAGCTGAATAATAAGCAATTGGACGCTGGTATGGTCCCAAAGTTTGGGTTAAAACACCTGAAGCTACTCCTCTGTGCTCATGTACATATAAAGTAAATGGTTTGTTATAATCTGGGATGCCTAGAGCAGGAGCAGACAGAATAGCTTGTTTTAAATTTGATAGAGCTAACTTGTGTTCTGGCTCTAATTTAAGTGGTTCAGGGACTGAATATTTTGTTAATGCTATAAGGGGTTTAGTAATTTCCCCATAGCCAGGGATCCATTGTCTGCAGAAACCTGTTGCTCCTAGGATTGCTCTTAAGTGTTTTTTAGTGGTAGGATTGCTCAATTTTTGAATATTCTCAATGCGCTTAGGGGATATATGTTGTGCACCAGCTGTCAAGATGAACCCCAAATATTCTACTCTGGGGAGACACCACTGCACTTTTTCTTATGTCCTCTTTTATGTAACTCTAAAAGAAGATGTTTACTATCTTCCTGGTATGTTTCAGCATCAGGTGAAGCCAGGAGCAAGTCATCTACATATTTAATCAATTTACTATTTTTAAATATTATATTTTCTGTATCTTGGCTCAAAATCTGTGCAAAAATACAAGGGCTCTCACAAAATCCTTGGGGAAGACGGGCCCATGACCACTGAGAATTATTCCAGGTAAAAGCAAATATATGTCTGGAATTCTCATGAATAGGAATTGAGAAAAAGGCTGAGCACAGGTCTACGACCGTAAAGTAAGTGGCTGTGCTGGGAATAGAAGAAATAATTGTGTTTGGGTTTGAAACCACTTGGTGTCTCTTTATAACATGATTGTTTATAGCCCTTAGATCCTGAACAAATCTATATTGGGGTTTTCCATCTGGGCCTAATTTCGGCTTCTTGACAGGTAAAATAGGTGTATTATATTCTGACTTGCACGGGATTATTATTCCTTGCCCAATTAGTGAATTTATCACTGGGGTAATTCCCTCAATGGCTTCTTTTGATAAGGGGTGCTGAGGAATGGAGGGAGCTGGTCCTCCTTTTGTTCTAATCTGAACAGGTACAGCTGATTTAAGTAGGCCTACATCAGTAGAAGATGTAGCCCATAGAGACTCTGGGATATCATCTGGGATTTTAAAAATGGGAGGCTCTTTTACTTCCTGCTCTTCTGAAAGAAGTACAGGGAGTAGATTTAAAGAGTCCTCTGGCAATTCCAGTGACATAGAACCATCTGGATTGCAAATTATTGTGGCTTTAAGTTTACATAATAGATCCCTTCCCAGTAAATTTGTGGGGGATCCAGGCATTAAAAGAAAGGAGTGTTCTATTGATAAAGGTCCAAGGCTTACCATACGAGGAGAAAGTTTTGGGACCTTTTGAGGTGTTCCTGATACCCCTACTACATTTAGAGAGCCAATAGAATTACAGTTTACATCTGGTTTGCTCACCAGTACTGATCTTGAAGCCCCAGTGTCCAGTAAACAGTCATAACATGAATTACCCACTTTTAGGGTTACATGAGGTTCCTTTCTATTTGGGGGGGGGGGAATGTATAGGGATAATAGGCATTAGAACATCCTGGTTGGGAAAGTCAAAGGTTTCCCTTTCTGATTCCAAAGCCGTCCCTCCCCCAACGCACCTTCATAAAGATGCTTGGGCTCCATGGGCACCCCCCTGAGGGGCATTAGTACCCTGATTAGTTTGGGGGCGAGCTCCACTTGAGATATACTGTTGTGGGGTCATTTGGTATGAGCTATCATCATCCTGAGGTTTATTTTTAGCATTTCTATCATGCTTAAAATTGCTATTCCTGGAATCATCATTATTATTGCCATTCCTGTTTCAGTTGTTATTCCTATAGTTATCTGTTGGCTGGGTATTATTTCTGAGTAGTCTCAAGAAAGTCCTACAAATCCCCATTGTATGGCCCTTCCTTATTCAGAAATAACAGAAAGCAGGTTGATTGTTAGATTCTTGGAGAGGGGCTATAATCTCTCCTTTATTTTTTAGTTTTGCCTTTAGCATTTTGTTTTCTGCTTTTAAAATATCTATCGAGTCAGTATCATCCTCCTGTTCTCCTTCTTGGCTTCTAAAAACATAAGATGCTGTCTTCCTTAATTCTTCAAGGCTCATTCTATCCCAACTTGGGCAATTAGTCTTAAAATAGTCTTTGACTACTTTGCAGGAATTTTCTACAAATTGTCTACGTACATGTTTTAATTCCCGTTCTATGGTTAAGTCAAGGTCCATATATATCCTTGCAACCTCAATCAGTCTGTTCATAAAATGGGAAGGAGTTTCATCGGCACGCTGTTTAGTTTTTTCGAATTTGTCCCACCTGTCTTCTGTGTCAGCACAAGCTTTTACAGCTGTTAATAATGCTTGCCTGCCATCATATAATTTTTAAATATCTGTTGGAGAGTTGTAATTCCATTTTGGATTTTTATGGGGCCAGTTAGGTGTGTCTTTACTTTTATTACGATTGGCCCGATTAATGATCCTCTCTTTCTCACCATGTGTCAGAAGTGCTCCTAAAACATTTCCAACGTCCTGCCAAGTAGGGTCATAAGTTTCGAATATATTTTCTAATGTTTTTAAAACTAAAAATGGTTCTTTCTCAAAACTAGGTGTATTCTTTTTAAATCCAGCTAAATCATCAGGACTGAAGGGAGTAAAGTGTTTTACAGATACCAGGTCT
>NC_058130.1:530522965-530556009 GCF_016433145.1 Gracilinanus agilis
ATATATATATATATAATTCTAGGATTCTAGTATTTGGTTGTTGGCTTTTATATCATCTATCCAATAAAGTGTAGGCTTTATTCCTGCTGAGTTGGAACAATTCACCTGGGGGTAGAAGACTTGTTTGGGATGGAGGCTGAAACCAAATGAATTTCAGTAAGAGAAAGAAACATTATGTTAAACTGTCTGGAAACCTACAATTGCCAGAAATTTCATTGTTAATGAAAAAATCCTGTGCTTTAATTTTTAATTTTTAAAATTTTATCTTTCCTACCGTTTTTTTTAAACCACATTTCACTGCAGAAAGAATATTGGAATATCTTTGTTCTTCTGGGATTAACAAATACTTCTCAAAAATCATTCTAGGATAGCCCTACTTTTTCATCATAGATCTTCTTGATAATTTAAATCCTTTTTTATCTTTTCCTTCTTGATCATTTCTTGTTCAGTCACTTTAGGGCTGAAAAAAGATCACAAACATAAATACTAGCTGATCTCTTAAAGGAAAAAAGATGTTAATTTGCCTTCATTTGTGCCAGGATTGAAAAGGAATGAATTTTACAACTGGACTACCAGGCCTGCTTGATTATAAAGAAAGGGATCTAGGATCTATTATTTGCTATAAAAATGCCAGGTTGGTTTAAAGTTAACCAATTCTATGAAGAAAATATATAAAGCAAGTTGAGGAGGTTTCAGTAACATCTCTATTTTACCCCCTTGTGAAAAGGAATGTTTTCCATTCTCAACCCAAGTTAAAATACAAATTCATTATAAGAATATCTCGACTCAACACATGTCCTTATATCTACAATTAGATGGATTCTAAAGTAGCTGAATGGCCAGATTGAGGGAGGAGAGGGAGGGAAATGATTATATCTATTAGTCACCTATTATCAGTCAATATTTAAGGAAATTCAAACTATTCACTGGGTTATATACTGATGATGAAACAAATACTTAATGAGAAGATAGAATTCATTGGAAAAGACTGTGACGTTGGGAAAGAGTGAAGGTAAAAGGAGATGAGAATGGCAGAGTTTGAGATGTGTCATAGAAACAATGAATTGACACAGATTTTGAGAGGCAGTGGAAGAAAGGACTTGGTGAGCTAGGATAACTGAACAACACAAAATATGCCAGGCACTTTGCAAATATTTTCTCATTTGATCTTCATAGTAGCCCTGTTGAAATGAGTGCTATGTTTATTTTCATTTTACACTTGAGGTAACTGAGGCAGACAGCAGTTAAGTGACTTGCCCAGGGTAATATCACTAATAAATATCAGAGGCTGGATTTGAACTTAAGTCTTCCCCAATCCAGGCCAGCACTTCATCCATTGTAGCAGCAGTTATTAATGATTCAGTGTCAACTTGGAGGGAGGGCTACAGCTATTTGGTTCTGGGCTGTTGAATAGTTATTATCAATTACTTGGATGAAGGCATAGATCACATGCTTATTAGATTTGATGTTGAGGCAAAAGTGGGAAGGATAGTTCATATCTAATTATAATATTCCACAATAATATTATAATCAGAAAATATCTGATGGCACTGAAGAGTTCTTGTCAAGCAATGATATTGGGGTGGATCTGATAAAATGAATTTAATAGAGGTAATTTTACTCATATTTGGTTTTCATAAAGAATGCCAGAGAACCATTGTTAGACAAGATCTACTCTGAAAAAGATCTAGAGATTTCAGAGGCCTAAAAATCTCATAGGAGCCAACAATGAGATGTGGCAGTCAGAAAAAAATCCAAAATTAATGGGATTTATTTAGCAAAAACTGCTGGGAAAATTGGAAAACAGTATGGCAGGAGCTATTCCAAGATAAGCTCAAATTAGATATATGATTTAGATATAAAGAGTGATACCATAAGTAAATGAGGGGAAGACAGAATAGTTTACCTGGCAGATCTTTGCAGAAGGAAAGAATTTCTGAACAAATAAGAGCTATTATAAGATGTAAAATGAATAATTTTGATTATGTTAAATTAAATTAAATAACTTTTGTACAAACAAAACTAATCTAACCAAAATTAGAAGGGAAAAAAGAAACTGGGAAAAATTTTATAACACATGGCTCTAATAAAGGTCTAATTTCTCAAATTTATAAAGTCAAATTGATAAGAATACAAGCTCTTTCCCAATTGACAAATGGTCAAAAGGATATGAACAAATAATTTTCAGATGAGTTAATTAAAGTCATCAATAATCATATGGAAAAATATTCTAAATCCCTCCTGATTAGAGAAATGCAAATTAAAACAACCTTGAGGTACTAACTCACACCTTTTAGATTAGCCAATGTGGTAGTAAAGGAAAGTGGTAAATGTTGGAGGACATATGACAAAGTTGGGCCACTGATGCATTGTTGGTGGAGTTGTGAACTGATCTAACCATTCTGGTGGGCAATTTGGAATTCTACCCAAAGGGCTATAAAACTGTGCATACCCTTTGATCTGTTGATGCTACTATTGGGTATGTATCCCAAAGAGATAATAAAGAAGGAGAAAGGACACACTTGAACAAAAATATTTATAGCTGCTCTTTTTGTGGTGGCAAAGAATTAGAAATTGAGGGGAATGTCCATCAATTGGGGAATGGCTGAACAAATTATGGTACATGTTGGTGATGGAATACTTTTGTGCTATTATAAATGATAAGCAAGAGGATTTCAGAAAAAGCTGGAAAGATCTGCAGAAACTGATGTAGAGCAAGATAAGTAGAAATGGGAGAACATTGTACACAATAACAACAATATTAGATGCTGATTATCTGTGAAAACCTGGCTACTTTCAGCAATGCAATGATCTGGGACAATCCTGAAAGTCTTTTGATGGGGAGTGCTAGCCACCTCCATAGAAAGAACTGTTGGAGTCATCTTTTACATCAGTAAAGTTATGGTTTTATTTTGGGGTTTTGGTTATGTACAATTTGGCTCTGACAACAAAGACCAGAAGGGAAGTTTTTGCATGGCAATGGTGGGATCTAATGGTGGGACCACCAAAGGCAGTGAGTTATTCTATTCAAGGAAAACTTTCTAATAATTAGAGGTCCACAAAGTAGAATAGACTGCCTCAAGAGGTCTTCAAGTTGTTTACTGGAGGCCTTTGAACTAAGTCTGGGATGGTGTAGTGCTATTGCATGCTCTGGGGCTCAGACCTTGTCTGCCTTTCATAATGACCTAAACAAATTTCCCAAGTCTTTAAACCAGAGGTATTATTACTCTAGGTAGTCAAAGAGAATGGATGTTCTCAGGGAGAAGAAAGGCAGAGCTAAGGAACTCTGATAAAAAAAATGCTTTGAGTTAACACAGTATTTGCCCTTCACCGCATGGCTTGCAGACTATAGAATAACTCACTGCACCATTAGGTTGGAGAATATTATTGAAAAGTGGAGGAAACAGATATGGAAGAGAGCAGCCCATTTTAGTTTTTGGATGTTTGGAACCTTTCTTCTTTCTATTTAAGGAAATACTGAAAAGAAGGGGTATTGGTTTAGGGATGAGTATAATAACTTATTGAGAAATAAAATTTTAAATACTTCCAGAAAAATGCAGCTATAGAATGTAAGACATAACAATAGAAGTTTTTTTAGTAAAAAAATGAAATCTTTTAAAATACTTTTGGAATAATATGTGTATAGAATGGAAAAGATCACCTGAATTCAGACTTCATACTTTTCTGTATTCTAGGCTATAAAAATGATAGATATTAAGCTCAGACATTTTCCATTCACTAAACAAGATGAACTGTTCTTTCCCATTAATTTTCTCTTTAAGATAATGAGTGCTGTCACCAAAGGCCTGTGATCATCTCACTATCTTGGCTTATATGATTACTAGGCTATAGAACTCAGTCAACAGGATCAATTTTTTTTCTGACCTAATTTGTCACACCTTTTGTTTTGTCTCTTTGAGAATAGGAGGATGGGAAAATTCACTTTCTTAGTAGTTATGAGGAATTGTGAGGTCATTGATTGTGTTGCCAGTGTCCCAGCTTTTGATGATCAGAATAAATGGACGATTATGATCACATGAAGCTAGTAATGAAATAATTGCACCTACTATGTACCAAACTGTACTAGGTACTGCAGTTACAAAGAAAAACAGTCTCTATCTTCAAGGGTCTTAGATGTTATTGGAGGAAACAACTTGAAACACATGTAACGCCTACCTTTCTCCAAAGGAGATTTTGATAACTCTGGAAGAGGAGGAGGTTGGAGTCAGAGCAGTGGTATAAAAATTTAACAATTGGCTCTCAGGGAAAAATGTGCATGGGGAGCTTTTGAATTTAAGTTGCATTATTAACACTTTTTCCACCATTTTCTTTTTCTTTTTTCATTTTCTAGGCAATTGACATTAAAAAACTTGATTAAGGTCTCACAGCTAGGAAGTGACTGAGACCAGATTCAAACTTGGCAAGATGAATCTTCCTGACTTCAGTCACTCTCTGCTATATAAACTAATGTGGCACCTGCCAATTTCTGAGGTATAAATCCTCATACTAAAAATTTAACAAGCAGCTCTTCTCTTCCAGGAGATTGACCTCAACATACTGCAAGACCAGTTGATAGCTATTCTGTTTTCTTGAGAGAAAAAAGTTATTGGGCTAGAATTATCTATATCCCCCAGCTACTCTGATATTATTACTCTAAGGAAAATAACGTTTTGATTCAAGCTGAGCTCCTGATCATTGTCCTTTCCTGGAGGAGTGGCCCAATCTATATATCTAAAGCTTGATTCTCTTCCATTTAAATACCGGTTCCATAAAGAACAAACATGGTAAATAAACTCATTTATCCAAGTTTTTGGCAAAACAAAAACCAGAGGTGTACATATGAGAATATGTCAGATAATATAAAGTGAATGACCTCTGGTGAGGTTTGAGATCACTGACTCAAGAGTCTCAGATCTTACAAAAGGGAAATCCTCTGAAATCTCTAGTGTAGTAATTTGGGCATAGGGACATGGTTGAGGTAAGGGTTCCTCTACTTATTGGCTCCTTTCCAGAATCTCTTTTCTTCCTTTAGGGATCTTTCTGAAGAGAATCTGTAACTGTGCTTCTTATCTCTGGAAAATAGAAGGCTGAAGACCAGGCTATTATACTATTCCAGGCATGAGGTGATGAAGGCCTTTGCAAGAATGATGGCAGTGAAAGGAGAGAAGGGACCTTCATCTAGAGAGATAGTGCAAAGATGAGATTGACAGGCATTGGGAACATATTAGATGGGGAGGGGAATGGGAGAGGTAATGAGGAGTTGAGGATGACACCTAGGTTTTGAGTCTGTGAGACTGGGACAACATCCTACTAGCAATGAAGGCTCAGTACAGTAATGAGGCTTAGGGGGAAAGATAATGAGTTATATTTTAGATATGTTGAATTTACCTTGTCTACTGGACATCCAGTTTTGAATGTCTGAAAGGCAGCAAGATAATTGAGATTGGAGGTCAGCAGAAAGATCAGGGCAGGAAAGGTAGATTTGAGACTCAGCAGAGAAAGAGTAGTTAAATCCAAGGGAGCTGATGAGATCATCAAGAAAAGTAGTATAGAGAGAGAAGAGGGCCCAGGATGGAATTCTGTGGGGCACCTATGGCTAGAAGGTGCCATCTGGATGAAGATGCAGCAAAGGAAACTGAGAAGGAATGGTTAGCCTGGAGAAGAATCAGGAAAGAGTGGCATTCTGAAAATCTAGAAAAAAGATAGTATTAAAAAGGAGAAAGAGACCAACAGTGTCAAAGGATACACAGAGTCAAGGAGAATGAGGATTGAGAAAAGGTCATTGGATTGGGCAACTGAAATCATTGGCAGCTTTGGAGAGAGCAGTTTTGGTAGAATGATGCAATCTGAAGCTAGATTGTAAGGATTTAAGAGAATGAAAGTGAAGGCTTCTATTGTAGACAGACTTTACAATGAATGTAGCCACAAAAGGCAGAAGAGGTATAGAATGTTAGTTATTGAAGATGATAGGGACAATCAATCTGTTGAAGGAGACGATAGAAAAAGATTGCTTGTAGAGGTAGAAGGGTTGGCCTTGGTAAGGAGTATTGACAGAAATAATATAAGTGAAATGAGATGAGGAAGAAGGGAGAAGAGAGAGCTCATGGTTAATGGCCTCAATTTCCCCCCTTAAATATGAAGCAGAAGTTCTCACCTAAAAAGGTACAGGGGGTGGGGTAGGGGAAGAGAAACCATGGAAGGTTTAAGGAAAGGATGAAAAGATTAGGAAGAGCTACTTAGATATTAGGAGAATGTGGTAGTGAGTTGACTGGGAAGTACATAAGATTCCTACTAGCAATGAAGGTTCAGTTGAGGTTGCGTAGCATACATCTGTAGTGGACCCAATCAGAAAGGCAGTTTGATTTTTTTCCACTTTCATTCACTAGTATGTGTATAAGAGTGAAGTGGCAGATTGTGGGAGTGATCCAAGGCTGAGACTGGGCAGAACACAATTGGTGAAGTAAGGGAACTCAAAAGAAGGGGAAAGGCTACCCAGTGACAGGGTTTGTGAGATCAAAGAATTTGGAGGCAGGAAGAATTGATTTTAAATCTTGCCTCAGATATTCGACTATGTGACCTTGGGCAAGAAATTTGCCAATTGTAATTAAAATGAATATATTCCTGTGTGGGCAACTAGGTTGCTCAGTGGACAGAACATTGGGTCTGGAATCAGGAAGACCTGAGTTCAAATCCAGGTTCAGACACTATATCACCCCGTATATGTCACTTTGCCTCAATTTCCCTAAAAAAACCCCCCAAATACCTGAAAAATTAGCAGGAGTAGGGAAATGGCAAACTACCCTTGTACCTTTGCCAAGAAAACTCCAAATGGGGTCACAAAGAATTTGAAATGACTGAACAACAACAAATGGTGTAGTGGAAGATGCAATGAACTAAAAATCTGGGATTTTGGTTCAAGTCTTGGTTCTTCCATTGAGGAGTCATATGACCTTGGTTGAATCATTTAGTCATTCATTTTTTAAACCCTTAACTTCTGTGTATTGGCTCCTAGGTGGAAGAGTAGTAAGGGTGGGCAATGGGGGTCAAGTGACTTGCCCAGGATCACACAGCTGGGAAGTGTCTGAGGTCAGATTTGAACCTAGGACCTCCCATCTCTAGGTCTGACTCTCAATCCACTGAGCTACCCAGATGCCCCTTTTTAGTCATTCTTAACCTCAGTCTCTTCATTTGTAAAATGACATAGAAAGGGGCAAAAGGAAGCTGGATTAAAATGATCTCCAAAGTCCCTTCTGGCTCTGATCTTCTAAGGCTTTTACCAGATTATGGTGCTCATTTAAGTTTGAATGAGGGCATCATTTAAAAAGAAATGTTTTTAAAGTACAAGTAAACTGTGCTTTTTGTAACAGATGTGATCCTGAAAGTGAAGTTTTTTGTTCTCTGACCCAAGATTCTATCAATACAGGTGATTTCCAAAGAGTGAATTCCCTCTACCAATGCAGATCTAGAACTGTTCTCTAACAAAATTTCCTCAAGAATTTGCCTTGGGCCATGAGAAGTTTGTCACCTGCCTTGTAGGGTTGCCTAACCAGTAGTATTGAAGCCATTAATATTGACAATGAACAGGTAAGGATAACTTCTCTCTCTGCATATCTCCCTCCTTTCCCTCCTTCCTTTTTTTCTTTCTTCCTTCTCTCCTTCCTAGATATCTCAGTGCTCGTCTTCTTGTAAGCTTTGACCTGCTCTGTTGAGCTAATGCTAATTTTTAATAGCAGAAAAAAATCTCTTTTCTGACATGACCCACCTTCCTCCTTCTTAGGCAGCCTAATGACTCTCTTCTAGAATTCATCATATTGAAACAGTCACTAGATCTATTTAGCCCTACCATATCTCAGAACTTCTGAGCTCGAACAATCCACCATGTTCAATATCCTCCAGTAGGTACGTACCACCATACTCAGTGACAGCGAGATTTTTCAAAGGAATTCTACAGTGAAGTATTTTTTTCATGGGTAAAGGGCCTGTCAAAGTTATGGTTTTGTGAACCACATTTCCTCATACTGTACATCAGAGGTGTCAAAAGTATCTGTAATACTCCCGAGGGCAGCCTGAACTAGATTTATTTAGCAAAATAAAGAAAAAATATAATATATATTACACACAAAAAACTTATTCAATATGCTGCTCACAAGGATCCTTATGTATGTATGGATCAATGACCTCATTTCTATTTGATTTTGACACTACAGCTACATACTCCTAATCACAGTAACCCAATCAAACTAGTCATCAAGTCAATAAACATGTATCAAGAATGTACTATGTACTAGACACTGTTCCAAGCACTGGATATGTTACAAAGACAGGCAAAACAACAGTAACAAAACCTAGAAGTCCTACTCTCAAGGAATTTAGAGTTGCATGGAGAAGACAATATACAACAACTATATTCCAAGAAGGAGTAGAAAAGATAAATTAGAGATCATCTCAGTGGGAAGGCACTAGAGAAAGACTTCTTACAGAAAATAGGACTTAAGCTGAGATTTGAAGGAAGACAAGGAAACGAGGCAGAGACAAAGAATGGAGAGAGTTCTAGGAGTGGAACACAGCTGGTGAGAATGTCAAGAACTGAAAAACAGAATATTTACTTTAAGGACAACATGGAAGCCCATGTCCTTGGATCATTGTATTTGGAGGGGAGTAAGAGGTAAGAACTTTGGAAGGGTAGGAATGGGGCAGGTTATAAAATACTTTAAAATGGCAATCAGAGAGCTTTATTTGATGATGGAGATAACAGGGAACCACTGGAATTTATTGAATGGTGTATATGTGTGTGACAGTGACATGGCCAGTTTTATGTTTTAGGAAAATCAATTTGATAGCTGAATAGAGGATGACTGGAGTAGAGAAGGGATTTGAGACCAGGAGAACAATTGGAAAGTTATTGCAATAGTCTAAGTGTGAGACTGTGAGTCCCTGTACCAGTGTGTTGACAATGGCAGAGGACAGAAGGGTCATATATGAGAAATATTATGAAGGTAGAACTAATAGGGCTTGTCAATTAATTGGATATGGGGGAGTGGGAGAGTGAGAAGTTGAAAATGACATCCAAGTTATGAGCCTGCATAAAGCAGGGAGAATGGTGATGCCTTTAACAATCATAGTTAGGGAGAGGGGAGAATTTGGGGGAAAAGTTGGTGAGTTTCATTTGGGATATATGAAGTTAAGGATATCTAAAAGACAGTGATTGAGAGATACCTGTAGGTAGCTGTTATGATGATAATAACAGATAGTTTGGAGAAGCAGATAAATGTGTCAGGGCCAAATAGAGCTTTAAGTCAAGAGCCAGAGATTGACAGGCTTCAGTGAGGAAGGGAGGGGGCTAAATAACCCCTCCCCCTCTAACTGCTTCTGCTTCAGTTGGTAATGAAGACAGGAATAAGATTCTTCTGGTAAGTTTCAGTTATGGCTGAAACCCCAATTGATGTTCCTTTTCTTAAATTTATATTCCTCACAGGTCAGTATGATGAGTATATAGAAATTAGTTATCTAACAGTTGAGAACAGAGGAGATCTTCTTAAACTGGCAGCCAACAGGATTCAAACTAAATATACAGACTGAGTTGTAAGTATCTTCCCAAATAATTATCAGGCACAGATTTGAAGGTAAATGTTATATTAAGTAATAACAAAGAAAACTAGAAAAGGTAAATGAGTGTTTTAGGATAATGAGAGGAAACCCTGAACTGTTAAGTTGATGCTGCCCTTCCCCCTCCTCACAAGAGGGGATGAAGCACTTAACTAAAACTGGCTCTCTTGCTATTGATAAATATCTTACTCTCTAATCACTAAGTAATTATATAATTATATTAATAAAGAATAGTAATAACAAACAGGCTAACCCTATGAGTAGAAATCACTAGCTTATGCTACAATGGCCACCTCAGGAGAAACCCCAAGTCAGGAGAAGCAAGCAGAGTCTCTGCTCACATCCACTCCCACAAATCAACTGACTCCAACCCTTCTCAACTGCCCCTCACCCAAAGTTCTCCAGGGGGGTCCCCTGGAATTCTGGGTGAGGCTATCCCTGTACCTTTGCAAGGATTCCATGCTTTGCATCTCCACACAACAGTCTATATCATTCCATAGCCAGAATCTCTTTGGGCATGAGGTGTTCCCTAGCCACGAGTGAAACCTGTATGGGATTAAGCCACCAGCTGGCTTTGTTGTTGATTCCCCCTCTTCCCTCTTACATTAATGGGAAGTTCTATTTTGCAACTAGGCAACATTTTATACTGACTTGAATTGGTCATTGGCATGTCCTATTCTATACAACTTGGCCCAGTTTCTCTTCAGTCCAATTGCTTTGGTCTTATAGATATCAATCAACAAAGATTTAAGTGCCTACTATGAACCACATACTAACTGCTTGCATTCTGTTTGAGGGGACATGCATAGTTGGATGCAAAATAGATATGTGGTAATTTTTTGTTTTTGTTATTTTTGGAACAAAGCACTATAATAACAATGTCTGGGTCCCTTGAGGATTCATCTTGAATGTCACCCTATACCTAAAATGCTGGATGGACTCTGTTACATGAGCTTTTTGTTTTACCCAGAAGGAAGCATCCATGTCACTTCCTGGCCATTTCTAAATTATGTCGCAGCATACATGCCCTCACCCTCTTCTAGTTCCCTTTAATAAGTTCTCCTATAAAATGTAAAATATCTCCTTTTAACAAAACATCCTTAATTCCTTCAACTCATCCATGTAAGGTATCCTGAGTGAAATTCAACAAAGGTATACCAAAGCACATATTCTTCAAGGAAAATAATAGTTTATTGATAGGATATGAATTGGATGATAAAATTGTCAATGACCAAATCCTCCCAAATGTGATACTACTTCCTTTTAAAAGGTAGAGAATAAAAAACAGAACAGAGTAGTTGAAGAAATAATGCAGTTGGTTATACGGTTGGTGACATCCTGGGGCTGAGGACAACATGACCGATTACATAGCTGGGGCATGAGGAACAATATGCCTGGTTGGAAGCTGGAAAAGAGGGGCTAGCAACAGCCCCTACTTCCTTCCTGTGACCAAGAAGTATTCATTATTTGAGACCACTTGCAAGGCTAGAGACTGTGAGCCAGACTTCTTTGGATAACAAACAGACATCTTTCAAGGATAAATTGGTGATGTAAAGATGCTAGACCAGACTCACTTGTGACCACGTGCATCCCTCCAGGATAGATTTCTGTGAGGCAAGAGTAGAAAGTGATTAACAGAACTCAATTTCTAAACTTAACTGATTATAGGCCAACTGAGTTTCTGAACTAAGTTCAGAGACAAAGAACCATGACATTGGCAGTTACAGGACAAAATCAATTAACTGTAAATAGGATTTAAAAAAGGATATAGAATCAGTTTAATCTCAGTGGTGTGGTTTTGGTTGCTTTCTTCTGGAAGTTCTAGATATTATAATAACCAGCTCCTTACTAAAGACTCACAAACTATCCTCTCAGAATTTATTATCAAAATTAACATCAATCTCATTAACTTATAGATGACACTAAAACGTTTTTCTCATGTTTGTAAACTGAAACATTTCCCCAGTCCTGTGGCATTTCTCTCATTTTGCACAGTCCTTAAGAATCCCAGATAGTGGTTCAACAATCACACTGGCTGATTCATTCACTTGCCTGGAATGTAGCTTGTCTAGATCAGAGGATGTGGACTTCTTGAAGACAGCAGAGTGCATTCTCCTGCTTATCTTAAGCTGTAAATACTTGCTTATCATTTTTCTTCTATCCTATATAATCTGAAGATAGTTGAATATTTTTGGGATTCAGTTTTCATTAACATGAAATGTTTGGCTCTAGTAATTTTAAGGTCTCTTTAACTCTTTCTATGCTAATAATAATTTTACATTTTACAGTGATTAATGCATATAAAACATTTTACATACATTGTCTCATTTGAGCTCTAATTCAAATACAATTTTGATTTCACAGACAAGGATGCTGAGGCTCAGAGAAATGAAGAATTTCAAGTAAGGTTATAAGGCTTGCTAGTGCTAGTAGTAGAAGTGGAACTTGGAACTCAGTTGCAAGTTCTTTGCTCTTTTCTCACACAACCTGATGGCTCTTTTTCTGATTAATCTTGATTGAATCGTGGCTGATAAAGTAGAAAGTCAGTGGAGTTGGATGTCTGAAGAACTACATTTTAGTACTTATTCAGCTCCTGAATTTCTACATGACATTCAATTCATTCAGTCATTCGATAAACATTTATAACAAAAGCCTGACCCAGTGATCCCAGCCCTTATAGGCAGACAGTATGCTTGCCTGATATCATTCCTCGTGGGAGCCAGCCTTCCAGGAGAGCCATGATGATATGTAATAGAAGCACCTTGAAGAGATTTGGAATAGATGGTCCATAACTGGTTCTGATCTGCTTACTTAGTAGTAAAGAGGAACTCTTTATTTGCAAAGTTAGAACTGAGGGTACTTTTGAACAGCATCAGAGCCTTGTCCCTTCTTTTTAGTGTTCCCATGGGAGAAAAAGATGGGACTATAAGGTAAGGGTCCTCTAGCTCTCCTGATCTGAGGATGGCACAAATCTGTGAATATGGGCCTTTTTTTGTGGCCACAGTGCTTGTTCTTTATTTTTGGTAAAAGAGATTGGAGACTACAGACTTGTGAGTTTTGAATGATCAGGATAGTAAATCACAAAGTCAAAGACAGTTTCTAGTACTGTTGGCTGCCAAATGGCCCAACTTTTGAGACCTTGAAGAGCAAGGATTGAGAAACAGTCTTTGGATTCTATCCTCTTCCTCCTCACAAGATTGTCAAAATGAGAAATAGATAAAAAATTTTATAAGAAAAAAATCTAAAAACCCATTAATGAAGTGCCATATAAAAAGACACAAGATGACAAATACTCAAAGAATAAGTAATCCCTATACTGCATTAGTGATTTTCCAAAATAGAAAAAAAATATTACCTTAACATTGAAAAAAGAAAACAATATAGACAATGTCATTAATGAATATTGATACAATATATTGACAAACATGAGTAAAACAAAATATACTCCTTCCATCCTTCATTTTGATTAAGGAAGATTTGTATGAGGAATATAGAAGTGGTATAAAATTAGAAAATGTAATAAGGGGATTTTTAGGATGTAATAAGGGAATCTGCAGGATGTAATATGGGACTGAAGCTAGGGGTAATAGCTGGTAGGAATAGGGAATAAGGCAAGGCAAGGGACCCAAGGCTGGAGGTAATCAAGGGACTAGGCTATAGGTAGTAGCTGGTTGGAATAGAGGATAGGCACTGTGGATAGGGGTTTGTGAATCCCTAAGACAATATAGTGGATGAGGAAGGTACAATGATGAAGGTTGGTAGTTGAGGTGGTAGGAGAAATAAGGGAATGTCTGAGTTTAGGGAATATAACACTGAGGTACCAAGGGTTGCAAGGGAGAGGATGAGTTAATCTAAGGCAGGCAACAGCAGCAGGGAAACACAGACTGGATACTCAGGTTAGATACAAAACACTGAAGGGAAACAGACTGAGCCCTTCAAGTAAAAGGGACACTTTACAGAGCCAGGTTAGAGCCAGCCAAGACAGCTTGAAACTGACTTGAGGCTTTAGTCAGTTTCACAGGAAGGGAATAGAAGGAAATATTGAAGTTACACTTCCTTCAAAATGGATACCCTCAGCTTCCCTCAAACTCCAGAGAGTATGTTATTCCTCTCTCTCCTCCTCCCTCTCTTATTAATTAACTAATGAAGTAGCCAAAAGGTTTTTGATTAAATACAAACGGGGTTTATTGTCTTCTAGGAAGGATTGGCAGGATAGAGGATACAAAGTAGTCCTAACAGCCGCTTAGAGAAACTTCAGATGGGGGAAGGGAAGCAGGAATGTGAGACTGAGAAAGGGCCTGCCTTAACTCAGCTCTCAGGGGATTTTGTAATCAATAGGGTGAGGAAAGTTGGATACAAAGACTCAATAGATAATTTGTTGCAAGGCTAAGCCCTAATTGACTAAATTATTACAGATTTGAACTAACAGATCCATTCTCCTTTTCACTCTTCTCAGACATTCAGGTAGGGAAAATGAAGGTGAGAATAAGGCAAGGTAGGGAGATTCATAGGAATTAGCTAAATTAACAAATCTCAAAAGAAAAGCTGCAAAATATAGGCCAGGTTTCAATCTAAAGAAGGAGTTCAGATGGACCCTGGTTCTCTCCATGAGTTTCCAGGACCAACTCTCAACTCTTTCCCAAGATTCTAAACTCCTTAACTGACAGAAGAATTCTGCAAATCAGTTATGACCCCTCTCTTCACCACAAAAAATAATCAGTGTTTTCAGTGTCATTACACATTATTCCCTCCTTTTACTCTTTTCTTCCTTCAGAACACTGTCTGCATCTCCTATGCCTTTGTATTGGACATCCTTGATAACTAAAATTCACTTCCCTTTCATTTTCCCTTTATAGAATTCCTCTTTAAAGGATACAAGTCAAGTACCATCTCACAAGTGATGAATTTCCTGATTCTCATAATGATTACTCCCCTTCCCCACAATCTATTTTCATTTAACTACTTGTTCTTTATTCTTTTAATAGTTTTTCTACATATACTTATCTAATCCAGTAAACATTTATAAAACACTAAATGCTAGTTTGGAGGAAACAACTGATAAAGAGATAGTCCCTACTCTCAAAGAGTTTATCATCTAAAAAGAAAGATAACATATAAAAGGAGGCAGCAAAACAAGGTTAGGATGGGGAATGGGACACCAGGGAATACCAGATCTTATTCCCTGGAAATGAAACTAGGGAGGGCAGCAGATGCAAAGTGGAGTGAGCTGAGTTTAGTTTCTGCCCTCTATAATGGGGATCACTGACAGGAGTTTGGTACTCTGCTTTCTAACTCTTCCATCAAAGGGGAGGTAGTGTCAGTCAAGGATTACCTTACTGGCAGAGAGGTGAGTTTAGAAGCTTATCCTAAGAAGGCCATTTTGTTTGGAGGAGTTGAAACAAGACAGTGCAGCAAATGCAAAGTGGATATGCAAACATATTTATTTATGTAATTATTGTCCCTCTCTTAGAATATAAGCTCCTTGAGAATAAGGTTTGTGTTTGCCTTCCCAGTGCCTAATAGCTGAGATATATATTTCATAAATATTTATTTATTGATCAGTTAAATAGTGGTTTACTTCAAAAGAGCTATGGCTTCATTGATGTGGGTACTCCCTTCAGAGACACAGATTATAATTTATTAATATAATAATCTTTTCATCCTATGTGACTCATCTGCATTCTCTGTAAGAGACAGGACATTTACTATAACTTCCTAGAGCAATGTGTGACTCTATACTTAGATGTGGTAGGAATAAAAGGGACTACCTTCATTACATTTATCCTCATAAGGTTCTTGTAAATCTGCATCTGAATTAAGCCAGTGATTCTGGAAAGTTCTCTCATAGGCAGCCAGTTTGAAGAGTTTTTCTTTGACATTCCTTCTGTTTCTGAAAATGTGAGTTTATTTTCATTCAATAAAAGTTCTTTGTGCTTCTCTACTCCATTCCTTACTATCCTGGTGCACTCATGATTTGGACTCAGGCCCTCCACATTCTGTATCTTCCTGTACATTGTCCATAGAAGATTCATACAATAAACTTAGGAGCTTATATTTAGGTTTTTTTGATATGTGAAATACACATATTATCCATTTATTATCCATCACTCTATGAACAGGTCATCATCATTTTTGGGTCGTGAATGCTTTTGTTGTTAAATTTTACATAGATTTTTATCCCTCACAGTTAGTGTTGCTAAGAATTACAACCTGTTTATGGCCATTATATTTCTCTTTGTTACCCTTTCTTCATGCATACAATAATATTGATTCCTCCGAAATTGAATTAGAAGTTATTTTTTCAGGAAGAACTTTGAAGCCATTGAAAATGCTGTATAATTTTGCAAATGCCACCTATTTGCCCTTTTTCCTTTTATACAGGTCAAGGCCCAAGTGTTCATTGTCCATTTCCACTATCTGGCTGAGAAATATCAAGTAATATGCATGTATGAAGCACCTACTATGAGCCAGAAACTGTATGTAGTAGCCTAGTTCTGGGCTGCCCACCTAACTGCATATCATAGATTTAGCAATGGGCAATCTTCATCCACTTGATGTTTCCTGAATGTATATTAGGCTGATTTTTGGAAGGGAGTCTGGATACTCTCTAGAAAGTTCTGCCATGTTGCCAGTCTCAATGCTGCTATGGCATAAATAGTTAACTCTCTTTTGTTCTCTCACAGTTTGATTTTAAGTCATGTAGACAGACAGAAGAGAATCACTCTTCTCAAACCTCTGGGTTTGGGGCCCAGGGAAGAATCTAGAACTCCTATAAATGTGAATGTGACCAAAGCAGAATCCATATAATACAGGACCTCATTTTACACAATCAATATATTCCAAGACCCTTTGAGTTAGTTGAAAACCATATATAATAAGTGAATCCCATTATTTAATAAATATTTTTACATGAACATAACTAAGTATTTTATGACTTTCTTAGGCTTATCAGAGCTACCAGCATCAGGACCTTTTGTACTTTGGGGCCTTTGTGAATAACTAAATAGCAAATTAACAAAACAAAGAGAAGTACATGACTTGTTACATATAAGAACTCTGGACAAAGACTGATGTTAGAGCTAATATTTGGTGTAAAACAATGTCCTGACTCATAATAATGCTGCTCAGATGGAAAATAAGCATGATTGGGCAAAGTGCTTCAATACTTTATGCCACTTGAGAAAATGGTATAGATTTAGTGTAAAATTAAAAAAACTTTTATTTTACCTATTTTTCTACTTTTTAAAAAAATGACCAGTTGGGTATATATGAATTTGTATGTGTTGCATTCATGTAAAATGAGGTCCTATTGCATAACCACAGGTAGCAGTTGGAGGCAATTCTTTTTTTGTATGATTTTGAAGAGACTATATTGCCTCTATAAAGGGAAGGCATGTCTCCAGGTGAATTAAGAAACCAGCATAGTGCTCTCTTCAGGTATACTTCCTTTTTTTTTCCTACATGGACATTCATTTGGAACTAGATCTGGACTTGAAAATACAATTAGTTTATTATTTTGCCTATTTTTCTGTCTATTGTTGGCAAAAAGATCTAGGTAATGATCTTTTTGTGCAAAATCAGCCACAAATCCAGATATTTTGTCTAATGAAAAATGTCTCAGTATTTTCAAATTTGCATTCATATATTCATTCATTAAAGTTGTATTAAGTCCTTATTAAGTACAATACAGTGTTCCAGTGTGCTGGAGGAGATATAAAGATAATTAAAGACACATGAGCCCTGTTCTTAAGGACCTTAAAATAATATAGGGAGTTATTTAGATGATGGGAATGTTATGAATGATATACGTCTACTGAGTCAGAGTTTATTTGTGTGAAATCCCACTCTAATTAATAGACATTGGATTTTTCTGTAGCAAATATTAATAGACTATTAATAGATTAAATGTATCTATTAAGGCCAGCTCATATATTTATTATTTAATTATGAGTATTCTATATTCATGCTGAACATTACTAGAGGATCATGCTATTTTGCAGAGAAGATTCACCATAAGTACTTTCTAATATTATTTAGTTCCTCATCATCATATGATCCTTCTATTCATCTAAACTTCCTCTTCTTTTCTCAGGTTCCCAATTCTTCATCATAGATTGTCCTAATTACTCCTTTTAAATCCTCATTCTCTCCTGATCTGATTTTTGCCCTACTGCCTTCATATATTTAATATTTGATATAAAATATCATCTCCCCAATTTTAAGGAAATCTTCATTATACCCTTTGTAAGATCAAAATTAATATCCCAAAACTCCGAGAATTATATTCATAAGATTTATTAATAATCACTTAAAGTAGGAAAAATACAAGAATAAAAGTAAAAGCCTGAGTAAAGACATGTGAGAAAAATTCTCCTGCCTGGCAGTCACCCCACCTCCTAGCCATGATTGGGAGAAAAGAGCACAAGGGTGGAGCTACACAAAACTTATATCCTCCCTATCTTAGCACTTAATGTGAAAAGGAACATTGGAAGCTGGGAAAAGGAGTCCCTGGGGAGCAAATCCAAATTTACACACCTTCCATCCCCTTAAGGTATTATCTTATATCTTTCATCTCATTCTCAGCAAAATATCTTGAATAAAACTGGCTACAATTTCTGCCTTTACTTCCTTTCTTTTTACTCCTCAACCCATCACAATCTAGTTTCTGACCTTATCATTGGGCTGAAAATGCTCTCTCCAAAGTTAAAACTGATCTCTTAATTGCCAAATCCTAGGCTCCTGTCTGATTCCTACTACTTCTTGACCTATTAGGTACTGTTAATACTGATGACTACCCTTTTCTCTGGGTTTTCCGGACACTATTCTCTCCCATTTCTGCTTCTACCTGGATGTTTCTTTTGTATTCTCTTTTGCTGACTTTATCCACATCATATTTACTAACTGTAAGTGTTTCCCAAGGTTCTGTCCTAAGCCCTCTTTTCTTCTTTTTTTCTGTATTCTCTGACTTGGTAACCACATCAGCTGCCATAGCTTTAATTAACTTTATTCAGTGACTCAAAATTTATATATCCTGTCTTAGTCTGTCTTCTGACCTTTATTCTCATACCACCTTACTTATTGAAAATTCAAATTAGATATCTTATGAGCATAAAACTTAATATATCCCAAACTGAACTCATTGCTTTTTCCACAAACTTTTTCCTCTCAAAAACTTCTTTATTTCTATAAAAGGCACCATCATGTTTCTGCTTTCCTGTTTGTAACTTTGGCATTATGTTGGTCTATTTACTTTGTATATGACCAGCAGCCAAATCTTGCCATTTTTACCTTTAAAACATTTCTGTTGTTAATCCAATTCATATTTGCAGCCTCACTTTTTTACTCCCTACTACATTCTGTGATTTTCTGAAACTGACCTCCCATCTCTGTGTCTTAGGCAATAGGTGGCACAATGGATAGAATATTTATTCTGGAGTCAGGTAGGCTTGAATTCAAATCCAGTCTCAGATACTTACTAGCTATATGATATTGGGCAAGTCATTTAACTTCTATTTCTATCAATTTCCTTAATTGTCAAACGGTACCTACATAACAGAGCTTTTGTGAGGATCAAATGAGATACAAGTTGTAAAGTACATAGTGCCTAGCTCACATTAGACAAATAATACTTACTAGTTCTCTTTACTTCTTTTCCACCTTTTCCCTTTGCAGTAGCCTTCTCTCTTGCCTGGAATGTACTCCTTTCTTGCCTATGAATCACAGAATCTGCTCTGATAAAGTTCAAGTACTACATTCTTGGGGGTGTCTGAATCAGCCAAAAAGGCTTCTGGAACTCTCAGTCACAGATGGTATGGTGGGGCGGAGGGGGAGTCAGGTAACTGCTCAGAAGGAAATTACAGGAGTTCCTTTGCTGAATCTAGGTACAAAACTGTTATTGCTTTGTCCATATGTAGATCTAAGTCAGAGTCCTGTGAGAGGGTCTCAGGGTGAGGAGGAACATTAGCACATGCAAGTGCTCATGGCTGCAGGGGAGTAGGGAACCCTAGTCAAAGTTCCAAGGCAGAAAAGAATGCTTGTGGTTACTGCAGAGCAGAGGCTAGAGTGGGAGAGTATTAAACACACCTGTCCTTACATCATACCACCTTGGAAGAACTGAAAACAGATTCCCTAGAGCTATCACTGATGGTAACTGTGAAAAGAACCTAAAGCTTGGAACAGTGCTCCCTTCACCACACTTACAGAGTCTAACTTTAATAATTTTTTTAATTTAAAAAAAGAAAAAAAGTCTGGAAAATGAGCAAACAACAACAAAAAAGTAACTCAATGGACAAAATTATTTTGGTGAAAGAGAAGACTAAAACACAAACTTAGGAAAAAACAATAAAGTCAATAATACTGCTGCATCCAAATCCTCTAAGAAGAATAGAAATTGCTCTCAAGCCCAAAAAGAATTAAAGTAGGAGCTCAAGAAAGTTTTTAAATCAAATATGGGAGGTAGAAGAAAAACTTGGGAAACAAAATGAGAGTGATACAGGAAAATAATGAAAAATAAATAATGGCTTGGTAAAAGAAGCACAAAAATACTGAAAAAATTAATACTTTAAGAAGCAGAATTGGCTAATTGGTAAAACAGGCACAAAAATCCACTGACAAGAACTCTAAAAAATCAGAATTGGACAAATCAAAAAATATATACAAAAATACATTGCCTCAAAAGGCAGAATTGGCAATATGAAAAAAGAGAGACAATAATTCATCATGGGAAAGAACTTTTTAAGAAGTAGAACTGACCAAGTAGAAAAGGAGGTATAAAAGATCATTTAAGAAAATCATGCCTTAATAATTAGAATTGGGCAAGTGGAAACCAATGACTCCATGAGATATCAAGAAACAATCAAACAAAGTCAAAAGAATGAAAAAGTCAAAGCAAATATAAAATATCTCTTTTGGAAAAACAACTAATATGGAAAATAAATCTAGGAGAGATAATCTAAGAATTAATTATTAGACTACCAGAGAACCATGATTAAAAAAAAGAGGTTAGACATCATCTTTCAAGAAAATATCAAGGAAAACCTCCCTTATATTCCAGAACCAGAGAGTAAAGAAATAGAAAGAACCCACCAATCACTTATTGAAAGTGATCCCAAAAGGATAACTCCTAGGTATATTATAGTCAAAGTCCAAAACTCCTAGGTCAAGGAGAAAATACTGTAAGCAGTCAAAAAGAAACAATTCAAACATTGTGGAGCCATAGTAAACTGCATAAGACAAGATTTAGCAGCTTCTTTGTTAAAGGATTAGAGGGCCTAAAATAGGATATTCCTGAGAGCAAAGGAACTAGGACTTCATCCAAGAATTACCCAGCAAGATTGAACATAATCCTTCAGGGGGGAAAAGTGAGTATTCAATGAAATGGAAGACTTTCAAACACTCCTGATGCAAAGACCGGAATTGAATGGAAAATTTGACTATAAAATACAAGATTCAAGTGGAATATAAAAAGGTAAACAGAAAAGAGAAATCAAATCATTCAATAAGGTTAAACTGTACACATCCCTACAAGGGAAGTTGATTCTTATAACTCTTAAGAACTTTAATGTCATTATTAGGGAAATTAGAGTATACATAGAGGACAAGGGTATATGTTGAATAGGAGGGGATGATATCTTTAAAAAGTAGAAATTGAAAGAATCCACAAATTACCTCCTGAAAGCAATCCCAAAAGGATAATTCCTGGGAATATTATAGTCAATTCCAAAACTCTCAGGTCAAGGAGAAAATATTGCAAGCAGTCAAAAAGAAGCAATTCAAACATTGTGGAGCCACAGTAAACTGCATAAGACAAGCTTTAGCAGCTTCTACATTAAAGGATCAGTGGGCCTAAGATAGGATATTCCAGAGAGCAAAGGAACTAGGACTTCAACCAAGAATTACTTAACCAGCAAAACTGAGCACCAGAAAGTTTTCCCTATAGGTTGCAATTCTACAACTTGAGGAAAACACATATACACGAAACACATAGTCAGGGAATATGTGTTAAAGGGGCATATTGTTATAAAAAGTAAGTAATCTGAGTGGGTCTCGAAGGCAATTTGGGTGTGAGGAAAGATAATGGAGATATTAGGTGATTATAAGGTGATTGGAGGAGGAATGAAGGTAAGGGAAGGTATATAGGAGATAAAGGAAATGGAGTATGTAGAAGTGGGCAGCTCAAACAGGTTTATTCCCGGAGGCTTGAGACAGAGAATACGGGTAGGAAACTAGGACCAGTAAGAAATGTTTAGGTTTTGGCTGGAGGGTTTCTCTAGTCAGTTTCCAAAGTTCCTTGAGGGAGGAGTCGAGAGGGCCCCTCCCTGCCAGTCAAACTAATGGCTGGAGGAAGTCTTGGGTAGGTACTTCCTGCCAAGATGGATGCCCCCAGTTCTCTAAAGAAATAAAAGAAAATGATTCCTTCCCTCTTTAGCCCTTGCCTCAATTTTTGATACAATGATTCACCCAGAGGCTTGAATAGGTAACAAGGGGATTTATTAATCTCAGGTTAGTCAGAGGGAAAGAGGTTCAGGATTTTCTAACTGCTGCTAGGGAGAGGGGTGATGGTGGGGGATGGGTCGTGGAGAGGTTTAGACTGAGAGAGCCTGTTCTCCCAGTCTGGAGATTCGACTGCCTTTTAAGTAAAGTCCTTATTGAATCACTAAAACTAGGGGTAACTTATTTGAGGATACTCTAGTTGTCTACAGAAACTAAAACCCACAATGTCCAATCACCAAGCCCCCTCTTCCACCCAGGACCCACAGGAAATTCAGGGGAAGGGGAGGGATATGGATGGAGAGATCAGGGAGAGGTCCAGAGAAATGAGATAGATCTAAATTTCCCCAAGACAAGATAAGCACAGGCCAAGGCCAAAGTAATTAGGTCAAAACCAAGCTGAAAGGCCTAAGCCAACAGGTAAAGCAAAAGCAAAAGCCTCCAGCCACAGCAAAAGCCAGAAGGCAAAAACCCCGTCAGTTGGAACTTCACCTCTATTTATAATTTCAAATCCTATCTGACTTTCTGAAGATTCCAAGATGTTTAACTGACTTTTTGTGACCATTAGAAATTATAGAAGCAAAAAGTTTCTGTAAGCCACCTTGCATTACATAGTCAGAGAATATGTGTTAAAGGGACATATACCTAGGACAAACACAAGGAGAGGTATACATATAGGAAATACCTTTATGTAGCCAGGCTACTCATATAATCTGTATTATACTTTTGAATTTGTTTTATTGTTTTCTACTTTCTTATGGATTCATTTAACTTCCCTTTGCATGATTCTAATTTTTAGTTGGCCATTTTTTTCTTTGGGGTTTTATACTTCTTTTTTAAGGAGCTCCTTTTTTTAGGGAGCTGACTTCTGTAAGATTTTGCTCTAAGCTATTGACTTTTCCTGTCATTTTCTTTCCTAATTTTCTTCAGTTTTTTATTATTTGTTTTTTGATCTTCTTTGGAGATTTTCCAGGAATTCATTTTGGACCTGATATCCTTTCATATTTGCCTTTGAGGGTTCATACAACTCTTTTTTGGCACTACTATCTTGTTCTGATCTTGCATTTTGGTCTTCATTGTTCCTGAAATAACTTTCCAGAGTCAGGCCTTTTTTTAAATCTTTTGCTCATTTGGGACTTTTCATGATCTTGCCTGTATGTTGAGGCTCAACTTTACTTCTTGGGTAGAGAGAGTACTCTCCTTGAGTTCCCCCAGCTGTCACATGCAGTGGATTTTGCTGGATTCTGCTCATTAGCTATTGGTTTCCATTAGAGTCTAGAGCTGGAATTGTTCCTTTGGATGAGGGTTCGCTCAGGTGTGCTTGCACCAAGCCACTTCTCAATCTCCTTACAATGTGCTTGAACTGGATTAATCTTCATGCTAATGATTCTACTGCTCTCACCTTTTATCCCAGTGAGACAGATCTTTCCTGCCATCTCTCTATATTTTCTTTGGATGAAACTCTACTTCACTTTGTCTTCTATTAATGCTATAGTTCTAAAATTTGTTTTGAAGCATTTCTTTTTTTCTTTTTCTGTGGTTGTTTGGAGGTGGGTTTGCATAAACTTGTAATGTTCCTTACTCTACCATATTGGCTACCAGAAGCAGAAGGCAGAAGAGACTAGTATAAAGTCTATATCATCTATATTGCAATGTTTTCTGATGATATGATCATGTTGCTTTCTGCATAGCACCTTAGGTGAACAGCCCTTCTAATTCTCCACTGGCCTTCTTTTGTAATTTGGGGATGGGGTGAGGTCGAGAAATAATGCTTATGTCAGACAGAGAAGTGAAAAGTAGAAGGAATCAAAATTCCTAGGGCAGAAGAAAATGGAATAACTAGTTTTGTCATAGAAAACAAGGTGAGTGGGGACTCAAGTAGTAGATTTAGCCTGGGTGGGGAGCCTGGCCTTGGTCAGAAAAGTGAATGTTGGTGTCTGCCAAGCTTAAATGAAAGATGTGATCAGACAAAAATGTTCCAGACCTGGGAAATCATTGCCAAGCCATTAAAAGTCAATGTGTAGGATGTTGGGGTGATAAGACAGACAGGGATTGAGATTTGGCAAATCCTTGGCCAGGTTGAAGCTGAGGGCTTGTTTGTGGATAGCAATTCATGACTACCTCAGTCAGAACTACAGGTATAATCACAAAAAAGTTTTGAGAATAAAGAAACCAGGGGCAGCTGGGTAGCTCAGTGAATTGAGAGAGCCAGGCCGAGAGATGGGAGGTCCTGGGTTCAAATCTGGGCTCAGACACTTCCCAGCTGTGTGACCCTGGGCAAGTCACTTGACCTCCATTGCCCACCCTTACCACTCTTCCACCTAGGAGCCAATACACAGAAGTTAAGGGTTTAAAAAAAGAATAAAGAAACTAGTCAGACATACAGAAGCTTAATAGATGAGAAGATATCAAGATGAGAGAAAAAGAGAAGTTAGTTGGTGGGTATCAGAGATGGCACCACAAAAAAAGCTTCAGGTGAGTCTCATCTTGAAAAGAACATGCAGCCAACTATAGACTTTTATTTGACATAACTCAAGTTTTCATTGATATTCTTCTTTCCTTCAACCTCTTGAGCAATCCTTTTAGTCCCTAAACAATGGAGACCATTTAGTACAGGTTCCTTAAGCCAGAAGTTATATCTGTGAAGATCTTCTTTTGTAATAGGTAGTATATCAATGATACTACTTATGTTGAGGGCTAACTGTGGAGTAGGGTTGATCATTCCTTTAAGAAACTGAGGTTCCATTTATTGGATTTTTCATTCAGGGATTAAGGGGTAGTCCTGAAAATGACCTTTTATCAGAGTTTTGTATAAGCACCAGATGGGCTAGTGAGGGAAGAAACTGTTTGCAGGAGTGCGCAGCTAAATGTTAAACAACTAGTTTTTTTTTTTAAAAGTTTGCTTGACAGTTTTATATTTCATATTTATTAGTATTTTTCTGTCACTTTCTTAAATTAAAATTCAAAAAACAAATCAAGCCCTTATTTGGAGTATTTGATGATTTCTGAGGTGTATATTCTTATAGTGAAAATTAGTATACACTTGATATTATGTCTACAAGGTGTCAGAGATAAGGAATCATATCTTGGAAGGATTTCTCTCATCTAAGGGACCTGAAAACCAGGTACTAAAAGTGATTCCAAATGGAACTAGAAAATAGTAATGACTACAAACCAAGAGTCATGAATATGAACTAAAGGGGAGTCCTTGGACCTAAAAGCATCCTATGGTGGGAAGTGTTTTTTCTTTTAAACCTGCTCAGTGATAGCTGAATAATGATGATGAGTATGCAGATGATACTGATAGCTACTATTTATGCAGGGTCTTAAAGATTGAAAAATACTATATACATATACATATATATGTTTGTGTGTATGTATATAGTGCTTTTCAATTATTATCACCATTTTACAGATTAGGAAACAGAGACACTGATCTATTGAAAGTTTCCCATAGATTACAAAGACAGGAAGGATTAGAAGAGAGTTTTGAATCTAGCTTTTCTCTTAGCTCCAAGTACAGTAAAATGAACTATACTGTGACATATCTTAACTATATATAAGTAACAAACTTAACAATTTGTATCCTGAAAATTACTTTATATCATAATGAAATTAAATTGGGTATTTGAAGAGCTGTGTTTGCTTTTTGGGATCATAAAGGAGAAGGGATTTTAAAAAAGGCGACAGAGGAATGAAAGAAAGTCTTGGATACAGCAACATGATCTTGATCTTGACATGGGGGTACAAGTTTCCCTCTGGACACCCCAAGCTCCAGAAGTGTCCTAGGTCAAAGGGGACATAAGAAAATAAAGAAGCATCCTCCCTCTCTGGATTTTCCCCTAGCTCTTCAATTAAAGTACATATGCACCTCCCAGTTCCACTCTGATAAGCATTAGATGGTACCTAATCTTATCATCTATCAAATTCCACTGATCATCCCTTATACTTCACCCCATCCACTTTTCCTTATTCTGTAACCCCTGTTGTTAAAAGGGTATAAAAACCCCAAACCCCATCTCCTCAAGGAGGCAGTGTTCTGCCTACACATTGTCTCCCAGCCTTTCAACATGGCTTCTAAATTAATAAATTGATCTTTTTATTTTTAAGTTACGTTTTGGAGTCTTGCATTCTTTCAAAAGATAACCTGTTCCAAACCTGGGGTTTCACCTCAAAACTCTCCCACAACAATGTGAATTATATCTCTGAGTAGTGGTGGTAGAAATGAGCAAAACAACAAAAATTGTCCAAAGGATAAAGGAAGGCAATCATGTCATCTTGGTCATGCCCATTGATAGTTCATATGCCCATCACTGCCAACTCACTAATTTGATCATTGTTACTACTGATAGGAGTGTAAAGTTGTTGAGAAATGTTGAAAGATATACATTTGTGGGTGGAAGTCTTACCTGCAAACAGCACAAAGACTGGTGAGTGAATGAGGAGTCTTTGTGTTTTGATTATTATATCATATTCACCCTTGGGGTATCACTTGGCAGCTCTATGAACTCATTTTCATAATTTAGCACAGTATGAGCAAGTTCCAACTCTTTTCTTTGGACCATGTAAGCTGAAAGTCGGGGACCTTCTCACTCTCTTGTCTGAAAGTTCTCCAAAGGCAAAAGCAATTGTAAGCCAAGAAACTAAAGACTATGTTCAAACGTTTTAGTCAAATTTCCCTTTACCATCTTGTGCTACTTAATTTGCTACTTAATGGGGAGACTTGTATTCATACATAAGAAAGATGGTGACAAGGGAGCCAGGGAGATTGGGAAGATATGATAGGGAGGCAAATCATGGATTCTATAACACGTGCAGAGCCATGAGAAAGCCAAATGAACCCAAGTCATTTCAGGCTAATAGGAGAGAAGAAGATAGATTAAATGGCCAAAATGTCTTCTCAGCTTGAGAGATTACAGTTAACAATACTTTGAGCAAAAAAGCACATTGTGCTCTTACATGGAACAGTGTCTCCCAGGCAGCACCATTAAATATCTTTCAATATGTAATTTGCTAGACAGAGTCCGTTTTTCAAATATGTGTCTCCAAACCTCCCCAGATCTAAACTCTTAGAACACTAGTCAATGCTAAATAATTTAACATATGATTATGTTTAATCAATAAATCAACAAGAATTTTACTCATCACATCTTATATACCAGGTACTGGAGATCCAAAGTCAAAGAGGTCCACTGCCCTTAAGGAGCTTGCATCTGTAATGCAAGGATGCTACAGAAGCTTTTGCTTTTGCTAAATTCAACTGTAAGCAGCCCTGGCAGTTAGGAGCTTAGAATTTTCAGAGTCAGTTGGAGCCTGAGGCTATAAATAGGGTTGAAGTTTCAACTGATGGGGCTTTTGTCTTCTGGCTTTGGCTTTGCCTGTTGGCTCTGTTTTTGGCTCTGCCTTGGCCTGGGTTTCTGTCTTTTGGGGCATTTGGACCTAGTTGATTTCTCTGGACCTCTCCCTGATCTCTCCATTACATCCCTGATATTTCCTTGAATTTCCCTTTGGGCCCTGGGAGGAAGGGTGGCTTGGAGATTGGACATTGTGGGTTTAGTTTTCTGTAGGCAAGTAGGACATTCTTAAATCAAGCTATCCTTTATTTTATTGATCTAGTAAATACTTTACTTGAAGGCAGTTAAATCTTCCTGACTGGGAGAGCAGGCTCTCTCAGTCTAACCCCCTCCTGTGACCCTTCCCCCACCATCAGCTTTCTCCCCAGTGGCTGTTAAAAAACCCTAAACCCCTCTCTCCTTCTGATTATCCCTGACATTAATAAATTCCCTTTGTTACCTACTCAAAACCTTTGGTGAATTATTGTATCAAAGATTAAGGTAAGGACTGAAGAGGGAAAGAATTATTTTCTTTTATTTCTTGAGGGAACCACAGGCATCCATCTTGGCAGGAAGTCCTTACCCAAGACTTCCTGCAGCCATCAATTTCACTGGCAGGAAGGAGCTCTTTGTCTCCTCCCTCAAGAGACTTAGAAATTAACAAGAGAAATCCTCCAGCCAGATATAAAACAATTCTGATACTATCCCTACTTGAAGGGTTCAGCCTATCTCCCCAATATCCTCTGTCTCTAGCCTTGGTGAATAAGCCTGTTTAAGCTGCCCTCCTGCATACTCCCTGTCATTCCCCTACCTTCCTATATACTACCTCATCCTTCCCTACACTCAGCTATCTCCTTCATTCTCCTTCCAAATCACCTATATCCCTTTTATCCCTCCTCACTACCCAAATTGCCTGAGACCTGTGTAGATTACCAACTTCTTTATAACACATCTCACTTGGAGACACAACATGCACATAAAGAAATACATGCAAAATAGATGCTAGGTTACCTGGGATAAAGGGGTGGAAAGTAGTAAAGATTGTAGTAGAGATAGATAAGGAAACTCAGGCAGCACTCATGCAGAAAATAACAAAAGCATGAAGATGGGACCATCATGAGAGTGAGGAACAGCAAGAACCCATTTGTATTTATAAGGAGGACTCTCAGCGCAACTGGAGGGCCAGTTTTTGTACTGAGCCTTTTGACGTTATCTTCCTATTGAGGGTTTGATAATGAGCCCTAGTATCTCATAGAGGAAAGGTCTCAGTGGGAGGCAATTAAAGATGGATTAATTGTATTGGACCACTTTAGGAGAAGCTACCCCTTTGTGCTGAAGGTTAGCTTCATTTTATTATGCTTTATTGGGTTTAGCAGATGGTGTGTTTTTGTATGTACTTTTTTTTAGAAATTGAAGGTTTGGGGCAAAGTATATCAATGCCATTTTCCCAACAGTATGTGCTCAGATCATGTCTCTTGTGTCACATTTTGGTAATTCTAGCAATATTCTAAACTTTATTATTATTATTATTATCATATCTGTTATGGTTATCTGTGATCAGTAATCTTTGGAGTTACTATTGTAATTATTTCGGCGTTCTTTGAACTAGGCCTATATAAGAAGGCAAATTTAATTGATAAATGTTGTATGTATTCTGCCTGTTCCACCAACAGGTCTCTTCCTCTTATTCAGTTTCCCTTATCCCTAAGAGGGAATAATACTGAAGAATATTTCATAAAATTAATTTAGTTGATAAAACAGCAACAGGATTTGAGAGTATTGACTCTTTTTATGTGATCTGTCATAGAAGAAGAGATAAGCAGTAATATTTTTTATTTTTAAAAGTTTGAATGATGTGGATAAATTTTTTTCTTGACAACAAATAACTAGGTTTGGCTAGTTATTGTGAAGAGAAATGAGCCTTCAAACTCCATTGCAACAGGTTTCCTCCCTGCCTTTCTGTTTCCTGTTAGAAGAGAAGAAACTATTCCTTGGGCACCACAGTCTATATTTCCAGGGAAGAGGAGAAAGTCCATCCCACCAAGTCTCTAACTTGGACTCCTCCCTTGGGGAAGAGAAATATTACCATTTCATCAACTCTAAGCACTTGCCTCCTGCCTGAACTAAGTCCCAGAAAGGTCTCAATTGAAGGTCTAACTCCAATGGATGATGAAAACCTACCTGAACTCATTTTTCAATGATTAACAAAATCCCTCAGGTCAAAACCTCTCTATCCCAGTGATTCTGAACTACCCAAATTCAAACTCCATTTTTTAAAATCTCAAGGTCAAATCTTTCATTCTAATCCCTTTCCCCAGCATCCCATTTGCCCACTCTTTCCACTGTGCTCTTGGAAAGCATCTGCATCTCACTTATCTCTGAGCTTGTCCTTGTCCATGGAACTGTAGGGCTAGGGAACCACACACTTGTATGTTTATGAATAAGACGTTAATTATTGTCATTATTAATTATTCATAATTTCATTATTGTCATTAATTTATTATTCATGCTTTTGCATAATAATCTCAGGATGTTGCCAGATTTTATATTTCTTCTTGATACCATGCTCATGATCTTCTCACTCTCCTTTAAATAAACAAGTGATCCCATTTATATATCTTCTTCAGCATATTGTCTCCTCCATGCACTCTTTCACTTATCCTCAATCTCTCCTTATCTATTACATCCTTTCCTACAAATATGCCTATGTCTCCAGCATCCTCAAAAAATTTTCATTTGATCCATATGTTTTCATTAGTTATCATCATCCTGCATTCCTCTTCCCTTTGGTGGTTAAATTCCCTGAGAAGGTTATGTACTGTGAGTGCCTTTACTTCCTTTCCTTTCATTCTTTTCTTAATTTTACATCATTCAATGGTTCTCTCCACAGTTAGTAACAATATCTTATTTGCCAAATCTAAAAGCCTTTTCTCATTCTTCAACCTATTAGTCCTCACTACAGCCTTTGACATCATTTATCCTCTTTTCTGGGCTTATTGGACAGTTCTCTATTCTGGTTTTCCTTCTACCTTTCTCAGACTCCTTTACTGGATCTTCCCCCCAGGTTACACTTACTTAAGGTCATGTCCCCAATGCTATGTCCTGACACTTCTCTTCTCCCTCTATACTATTTCACTTGGTATTCTTATCAGCTCCCATATTTCCAATTGTCATTTTTATGTTGATGATTCTTAGATTTATTTACCAAACACTAACCTTTCTCTTAGTCACTAGATTTGCACTGTTAGCTGCCTATTAGAAAATCTCAAACTGGATGATCTGTAGAAATCTTAAATTCTATATCCAAAACTGAACTTATTATGCATATGTTGTGACTCTTTTTTCTCTTTTGTATTATATTAGGTTTCATCCATGGGATGAGGTTGTCAAGAGCTTCTCCTCTTCATGATAATTTGAGGTAGAGAGTACTTAAAACTTATCCTCGCAATAGACAATAAAATATCTTATTCATAAATTAAGTTAGTACCTTAGTCAATAAATATTTTTTAACTTCATTCTATATATGAAGAAATGTGCTAAGGGTTGAGGCTCTGAAAATGGCAAAATATGGTCCGTACTTTCAAGGAGCTTATCTTTTAATAAGGGAGAAAATACACAAACAACAATATACAAAAAAACTATAGGCAAGATAAATTGTAGATAATCAATGAAACCTAATGAAAATATAATACAAAAGAGAAAAAAGAGTCACAATATATGCATTTACTACTGGTTTTAAGAGGAGGAAGTTACAATAAAGTCATTTGGATTGGGAATTTAAAAGGTTATTTTGAAAGAAGATCAAAAACTTGCAGATTAAATAAAAGCAGATAAACTGGGAGACTTTACTTTCTACTTCAGAGTTTAATCTTTGAATCTTGAATATAGGTTTCAACTTTGTTTCACACATTATAACTTATTGTTATTCAGAACCAATAACACAGGGCTTCCTTCAGTTTCATATATTGGGGCATCATACATCTATGAGATACGTCAGCAGACAAATTCAGCAGGCTTAAAAGGCCACAAGTCCAGCATTATTATTCTTTCTTTCTATTGGATGTATCTCAAACTTTCTGTTTACTTGACTTTCTCTAGGTTATTTTCCTCTAGGTTATATTAGATTATATTTCTCTAGGTTACTTTTATTATTCTTTTCTCCAAGAAAGCAAAACATGAAGATGCTTAAAGAATTCATATAATACCAAGAATTAAGATAATAGAAAGTAGTGTGGAAAGTTAGATTTTTTTCAATTAAATAGATATAGTGTAACTCCAATGAGTGAAAAAATATGTTAATTGACAAATTATGGTAATCTTCCACAGAATATAATAATTGTTAAGTATTATTGGATCATATTTTTTTCAAGAGAAGGTGACAATGAATATAAACACTCACAGACCAATACTCCAACTTTACCATTGTTATATTAAAAGGAGGCTACCTATCTATTAGATGTATATGTAGATGGAGTACAGAGAGACGATAGGATGACACTTCTCCTTTATAACAGTTGCCCAGGCAGGATCCTTTAGGTCTATGTATGTTATTCCCTCAGGACCCACCTGGGGTTAATTGATATTAATTAGTGGGCTCTTCAGCTGGGTAACGTTGGTAATCTGACTGTGTGACTCCTTTCCCAAATAAACTTTGAATAATCAATTCAGGAAGGTACTTTAAAACTTTGAATATATTTGGCACAGAAGGATAATGGTATGGGATAGAGGTATTGGGAGACCCTACTTTAAATTGATAATAATGAATCTCTAACTGTAGGCAAATGAAGGAATCAAGATGATAGCTTCTCTGTGGTACAGACTGGCCAGGGCTACACCAGAGCAGGCAAACTGCTGTATAGTTTCAGCTTCTTCTGCAGTAGATCTTAAGCCTAATCAGTTGAGATATCCACCCTTTATCCACCCTCTTCTTCTCCTGCCCACTTCCCGGATCCCTCCCGGGCCCTGGGAAACCTAGATGACTAAGAGGATTTACTTCCTAATATCTAGGGCAGTAGAAATAGAGATGGGGGTCTGATACAGGTTTATGATGGTACAGGAAACACAAGAGGAGCTTGCAGGGTTGAGTTTGCAAGTCTCAATTTCCCAAAGACCAGGATCCACTGATCTCCAGCCTCAGGGACAGGTAAAGAACCTCTGTCAGGTTCCCAACTGCCCTCTCCTGTGTCTGCATGCCTCTCTGGGAACATTCTGACATCCAACTGATCCACCTGTCAATCACCAAGTGAACTCCAAGCTCCCAGAGATTCAATATAACACCAGCGAGAACTGGGATAAGTTTAGATCTTTTAAGATGAGGGAATCTTAATCCTCAAAAACCTTTATTATCTTTCCTTACCTTTCCTTAACCTTTGTTATCAAATAGAAATTTTTTTTTCATTTGTCTTTAGCAGTTATCCTTGCACACCTGCCCAATCTATTACAAGCAGTAAAAGAGATGCTGTTTCCCAATTTCTCCCCTTAACATTCCGAGATGTTCCTATTGCAACATTATAGCTATTAATATTCTTGGCTATTCCTATTTCTTACATTTTCTGGCGAGCCAAAGAGATACAAATTCTAAAGAATTGACACTAGTATCCGTAACAGATACAGACA
>NC_058130.1:530556174-530666158 GCF_016433145.1 Gracilinanus agilis
TATATATATATATATATATATATATATATAACTTTTGCCTTCATATAAATTTTCATGAGAATTACCTACATATACAGAAAAGATCATCCTTGATGAGGGTATTTATAGGAAATATTTGGACTAATTTTTATCATAAAATTGACTGAAAAATAATACCCTATTAGTGATTTTGTTGATCATAAGAAAGAACTTGGTCAAACAAAATATCACCTTTAAGGTTTTTCTCCAAAGAAGTATCTCCCATGAATATGACAAAATCTTCAGATATTTTTTGAGAGATTTAAGAGCAGAAATATACTTTTTCAATATCAGATTGAATATCAGATAAAGTATAAAACAGCAGTTCAGGCTTGTTAAAGGTATTAACTACTCTAATGGAGGAGATCTGGTTCCAAGATCAAGATGAAGAGGAATTCCCTATAGAGGATAAGATTCTTCAAATGTTCTTCTCTGTGAACCCTATTGCATAGGAGTAATAAGTCCTAGAGCCTAAAATAGACTTTTGATGTAATACATAACAATTCGAAGGAATTTGACCTCACTATGGAAAAATTATCCGAAGAACCCTGTTTTCCAAATTGAAATGTATTTGGATATATAAACTGTAGTATTTACCTATGCATGTACACATCATTGATAGATACAGAAAATGAAAAGTGAGTTGGGAATCAAATTGAACAGGAATGGAAACAGGCTGGGTTGATTATTTTTAGCACATTGCAAAATATCTTTAATGATCCCATACTTCTCCCCAAAACAAATGCTCATTATGCCCTCTCCATCATGCCTGATGACATTTTTTCACATCATCCACCTCTCTGCCCAACAGCCCAATGGAAATACTTTTTCCTTCCCTGTGTGGGGTAAGGGAGGTGGACAGGGCACACTACATACTCAATGGTGGGGAGAGGCACAAAACTCAGTCTGGGGGTGGGTTGGGGGCAAGGCCTGTCACTCCCTCTCTAAAAGGTTTGCCGTCACTGTTTTAGAAGTTTGAATTTTTTAAATATGAAATTTCTTTGAGTGCAATGATGATTATCATAGAATTATATTTCCTTTCAAAATTATCACATAACATACATCTACAAACCTCACATTACTAGTCATTTTAAAACAATTTGTACTTTAGAAATTGGTCACTGGATGGCAGCATAGATTGAAAAATTTGACATTTTCTAGTGAATTTCTCTAGGTAAATATGGTGTTCTTTTCACAAACCAGAAGGAAGAATTTCAAAGGAATTTATGTGTTCCTTCTTCAAGATTTTTAAAGAAATAGAAAAACGGGTTTGCGTGAGAAAAAAGTTTGTTAGAATATATTTGTTTTGTTTTGAAAAGCCTAGTATTGATGTTCAGGCAGTGGAATCCCTTCCTTATATATTTGTGCCCTAGCCACATGCATTAACATACGTGTCTTCTGGCTAGATATGCTCCTTGCTTGTGCATCTCTTCACATTGTGTTTCCTAGAAGTGGTTCCCTCTTCCAATTGGTTTATATAATTGTAGGAGATTACATATCAGAATTATGCAGAAAGTATTTTGATGCTATTTTTCTTAATATGGCAGTTCATGACGTGCCTTTGCTTTGAACTAATTGTCTCCCGATGATTAGAGGTAAACACTGGGAACTTGTGAGTTGTAACTTTAGGGAAATCAGATCCTCAGAGTATTTTGAACCTGGCATGATAATTTTCTGGGAAATTTATGCCTTAAAACTAAAGGGGTGCCCTCAGGACTTCTCTCAAATCAACTTATTTAAATGAAAACATTATTCATGTATTTTTTAATTGATAGAATTGTAAGAAAAAATATGCTTTAGTCACAATAAATAGAATTTGAACCTTAGAACAAATTAGAATAGTTCATGAATTCTAAATCATCTCAAATTAGATGCTAGGGATTTTCCTATTTCTTATCTCTTCACCTCAAACTGACTTTTTTTTTAAAACCCTTACCTTCCACCTTAGAATTAACACTATGTATTGGTTCCAAGGCAGGGGAGTGGTAAGGGCTAGGCAATGGGGATTAAGTGACTTTCTCAGGGTCACATAGCTGGGAAGGGTCTGAGGCTAGATTTGAAACCAGGACCTCCCATCTTTAGGACTGGCTCTCAATCTACTAAGCCACCCAGCTGCCCCCCTCAAACTGATTTTTAAATTACTTAGTTGAGGTACATTCATTTTAGCCATGATAATAATGAGTAATTATTGTATATATTTGATTATAGAAAAACATAGGCCATGAAGGTAGCTGAAAAATTGGAGAGGAGGGTGGTGTGGAAGGGAAGAAGAGAATATGGATCACAGAATGTCAGAAAATGATTATTAAAATTGCATCTATATGTAATCTGGAAAAATATAAAAAATAAAACACAAAAAAGAAGGAAACTTTAAGGTCATTAAGTTCAACCTTCTTACTTTATAGATAAGTAAACCGAGGTCAAGAGAAGTTGACACTTGCTCAGTGTAGAATAATAAATAGAAAAGCCATCATCTGAAACCTTTCCAATTCCAGCACTCATTCTCTTCTAAAAAAAGATCTCCTACCACATAGAGAATCAACTTTAGTGTGTAATTTAGTATTTGTAGTTCCTCCTCATACGACCTTCTTTAACCTTACCCTTCTCTTTCTCTCCTCTACATAACAATAAGTAGGTAGAATTTGTCTGAGCAACATCACATATTATGGCAAAAACTGACTGTGGCGTCAGAGGAACTGGGCGTCCTAGCATACTATTTATCTCTGTGACCTTGTACAAGTCCTGTAACCTTCTGGGCTTCTACTTCTTCATCTTTAAAAATGAGAAGATAGAGCTACACTACGGGTTTTCAGCCACAGGTTTATGGTTACCAAAAGGATCTGAGGATACGTTTGAAAAAATTTGTGATCTTAGATGGGAAAAAAAGATATTTATTTCAATGTGCTTGCTATCCTTTTTAATCGTATATATTTTGTCTTATGCCTTTAAAACCATTATTCTAAGAGAGTGTTCAAAGATTTCACTGGACTCCTAAAAGGGTCCATGACACCAAAAAGGTTAAGAACCCGTGGACTAGAGTTTCTGAGGTCTTTTCTAGCTCTACATTACTGAAGAGCATGATTCTGGAAAAAAAAAAAAATCTATTCTGAGTTCCTATCCAATGCTGCCATCATGTGTTCACTCTAGAAAGGAGCACAGTTAAAAGAAAGCATTTTATTTCAAAACTTGAAAGAACTCAGTAACAATAATGGAAAGTATTTCTTTATGACGTAGATGATAGTCACATTGTTCCTTTTTTCTCCAAGGAAATTCAATGTTTGTTTTACAGTTTTTTTAAGTTGTCTTTCTTCCTTGTTTCTCAGCTTTCAAAAAGAATAGGGCTATATGTGTTACACATTGTACTAGGAAAAATGAACTGAGTCCTGAAATGATTTCAAGAGAGATCACGAGCCATATCCATCTTTAATATTTCCTTGGAGAAGTCATTTCACATTGCCTTAGTTTTTTTTTAAATTTATATTTGGTTACTTATTTGTTTATTCGTTACACTAAAATACCCAGATAATGTCTTCCCTTCCCTCTCTCCCTCTATTAGAGAAGACATCACTTGACAAAAACATATATATGCATACATAAAACTACATCTTCCTTAATTCTATTTATCAATACTTCCTCTGGAGGTGGACATACACAAGCCATTCTTCAAAGAATATTTGTATTCCTATATATAATATTCATTTGGTTCTGCTCATTTCACTCTTCATAACTTTATGTAGGTCTTTCCATGATTTTTATATTAACCTGATCATCATTTCTTATGGTGTAGTAATGTTCCATTTCAATCATATTGCACAACTTGTTTAGCCATTGGCTAATTTATGGGCGTCCCTTCAATTTCTAGTTCTGTCACCTCAAAGAGAACTGCTATAAATATGTTCAAACTTATAGGATCTTTTATTTTTTTCCCTGATCACTTTAGGAAATAAACCTAATAGTGGTATTGCTGGGTCAAAATTACACACATTTTTATAACTTTTGGGGCATAATTCAAGATTCTTCTCCATAATAGTTGGTTTTAATTAAAGTTTTTATTGTGAACTTAATTATTGACAAACACAAACTTTTCAATGTATAAAGATAACTCTAATAAGAAACTGTGAATTTCTGTGATATATAGTTTCTTTTTTAAGAATATCTGTTCCAGCAAGACAAGATACAAAGAGAAATCTCATTTAAAATAACTAAACTGCTGAATATATAAAAATATTTAGAAGTCTACTTACCCTGATATACACAGGAACTAAATCACTCCTACTACAAAACATCTTCCTAAAATATAGATCTAAAGAAGTATTCCTCTCTCTTTTCCAGTCAACAAGTACCTTTATTATTTGCCATCATCATCCTCACCATCATCATATCTACCTATCCATCTATCCATCTATCTATCTATCTATCTATCTATCTATCTATCTATCTATCTATCTATCTACCAATCTATTATCTATCACCCATCTCCATCTTTCTGTCTCTTTCTCACTTAACCAGGTAGTAACACAATTTCACTTTTCCTAGTCATTCTTCCTTTAGCATAACCAATGAGAAAATGGTAAAATATATTCTGAAAAATGTTTATCTTGTGCATGTAGTTGGCAAAGAATTTGTGGAGAAACATGTATCTTCCCACTGTCTTTGGAAAGTAGCCACTTTGATCTTCATTTTGCTGCTATCACTTAGCTAATATTTCCTTATTTACAGTTGTAAATTTAATAGTTGGCACCCATGTCTGCTTAAAGTAGTTCAGTGAGGAAACAAAAATAGGAGTGTTGTATTGCATTTGATGAGCTGTATAGTGAAAGACTATGGCAAGCTTATGATTACCTGTTTACTATTAAGAAAACAACTGCAGGGAGAAGCTGGGTAGCTCAGTGGATTGAGAGCCAGGCCTAGAGACAGGAGGTCCTGGGTTCCAATCTGGCCTTAGACACTTCCCAGCTGTGTGACCCTGGGCAAGTCACTTAACCCCCATTATCTAGCTCTTACCACTCTTCTGCCTTGGCGCCAATACACAGTATTGACTCCTGGATGGAAGGTAAGGGTTTAAACAAACAAACAAAAAAAGAAAGCAACTGCATACTTTTATAGTTATAGCAAAGCATGAATGTTATAATAACAAATTAGTTCTCTATTGATATATACCCATATGCTTAAAAATTTGCATTTATGTGGTGGCAAAAATACCAACCTATATAGAAACATTAAGTAGTTATTTTAAATAATATCCTTTTCAGCCCTTTCTTCTTAAAGATGATTCCATTTTGTAAATTTATCTATAGACATACATAGAAGAGATAAAAAAGACAGACAGACAGATAAATAGATATGAGAGCATTAACTGATTCAGTTTAGGAAGCACTGAAAAGCAGCCTAGTGTGCTATATTGAATATTAGACTTAAATGCAAAAAAAGAAAAAAAGTAGACATAACCCTTCTTTGATCTTACCTTACCATCACTAGCAAAATTCTTTTTGTTGTTTTTATAATTCCTTATCAAAATGAGATACTATTTGTTAAAAGCATTTAGCACAGTGCCTGGTACATAGTAAGCATTATATAAATGATTATTCTCTTCCCTTATTCCCTTTACTTGCCTAGGTTGAGCTAATTGGAATTGAATTTAGCATTCCTAACATATTCCTACAGGACTAGGTTACTCTTTGCCTTTCTTCCTGTTACATGCTCTTGTTTCACCTTTTGAAAATCTAAATTGGATGATGAGTTTTTCATGCATTCACATCAGAGTCTATTCTTTCTCATCAAAATGATTGATTTTGTTATCAGATTTTCATTTTTGAGAGCTTTCCATTGCCTTAGGTTGAATTCACCTGTAGAATGTTCTTTTTCTGAATATGTATATTGAAATCCATGTTTTCAAACAGTATTTATTAGATTCTACCTGGATTTCTATTCACTCTCTATCTCAAGCTCTATATAAAATTATTTCCTCCCAAGATTCTTATCATTTCTTCTTTAGCAACTAGTTCTTCTTTATTGATTCCAATCAAATCTACAATAACATTTTCCCTCATAGCTTCCTTTACCTTTGGAAGATTCAAATTCTAATAGAATCAATTAATAAAGTCACAATAAAAGTTCTACTTTTTACAGAGAACTCCGTTGACTTTTGATAATTGAAATCTCCCACTACAAACCTCTCCATATGCCTCTTTTTATCATCTTTGTGATGTAATTCTCAAAATCATCATATACTTCCTTCTCTTGGCTGGGTGCTTTTCCTCAACAAGATCAGATCTGTTTTTTTCATCCTCTAGTCACACCACCAAAATATTCCTTACCATGTTTTCACCCTCTGATTATTTCCTTATATGGGTGAGGAATTATCATATAATACTACTCAATTATCTTTTTTTGTAATTTGTTTTTTAAAAATGTAGTCTACACTTATATAGCTCTGCACTACCAATTATTATAGATTGCTATAAAGATTTTTCTTCCAGAAATATACAATTTTCCAGGAACTAAAGAATAGTAGGAACTTCTTAAAGTTTTTTGTCAATGGCAGTATACTGTAGTCTTTATATCTAATATAGATATTATTACATGGAATCCTAATTGGATCATTGTGTGGTCCTAATCCTTGACCTCCCTTGTTCAAGTTAGACTGATTCTTCTTGAAAAGATAGTGAAATTTGAACAATGATACATGTATAACCCAATGGAATTGCTTGTCAGCTCAGAGTGAGGGGAGGGAAGAGGGGTGGGAAAAATCATGAATCATGTAACCATGGAAAAATATTCTAAATAAATTTAAGAAAGAAAAAATAGTGAATTTATTAAGATATAATTGGTTCAAGGGAATAATATGTCAGGCAGCTAACATCCCTTCCTGCTTATCTGAGTACAAATCAGCTATGAAGAGATCCAACTGCTCTCTGATGCATGGTTGGTAAATCACAATGGCCATCTTAGATAAGAGTTCAGATGAATCAATTTGGGATATTCTCAGGCTATAGCCTTGTTGAACATTCTTCTTCTTTGACTCTGTAAATATCTTTTTGGTAACTACAGAATGATTTACAATTATATACTTTTTTCTAGTATTATTAAAATATTAATTTTATTTATCATTAATTACATAATGTAAATCAATATGATAATATTATATGTTGATATAATAATATAAAGTAATATAAATTTAATAATAAATTATTAAAATAGTAACCTATTAAAATAAACTAACAAGTTATGCCTAACGCGTATTAGATAATACAGAAGCTGAATAAGGAAGTTAAGCTATCTGTAGACTATTGAATCCTGGATAAATACAAGATGTCACCAATTTTATAAATATTATCAGTTTCCCTTAGTAGAGGAAGATAATGAGATGGGACTCATTTGTCCAGTGGAATCTCTGGAGACCTCATTCTTCTCAGTGGTTCATGGCAAAAAGTGGTTAATGATATAAACTACAGAAAAGTGTTGCTCTCTTTCGATGAATTAATATGGGGGGTAGATCTTGAGGAGAGACCCCTAAAAGTCTTACATTAGTTGGAAATGACTGATCTAAAGCTTTCAACCAAAGGTATTAGTTAAATATAACAGCTGTCTGGGCAAATTGCATTAATGTATTTTTGTCTCAGTTTCCTCATCTGTAAAATGCAAATAGCAATAGCACTTAACTCCCAGTGTTGTTGTAAAGACAAAATGAGATAATAATGGTAATGTTAGCTTTCATCATCATTGTCATTTTATATATACATATATAATATATACATAATTTATTTATATAAAATACTGACGATAATAACTAATATTCATGGAATACTATGTGCCAGACACCATGGCAAACATATGCCAAGTATAAACATAAAATGTGTATGTACATATACAAATGTTACATATGTATATATTATATCAACCCCTAATAGAGGTATTCTGTGATGGACAGCTTTTTTATTTAATACTGACCTGTGAATGACTGATAAAAAATAGTCAGATAGATAGGAGAAAGCAAGGTCACAAAAATTTAGAGAAAAGGGAATATCAAGAAGAAAAGGGTGATTGTCAGTGTCAAAAGATATAAAGAGGCCATGAAGGATGAAGACTAAAAAAGGTCATTAAGTTTGACAATTAAGAGAAAATTGATGATTTTAAAGAGAGCAGTGAATGATAAGGTGAGATGTCAGGCTATAGAGAGTTAAGAAGAGAGTAAAAGAAAATTGAAGCACCTATTTTAGATGATTTTCTCAGGGAGTTTATCCACAAAGAGAAGAAAATATATGGGATAATAACTAGCAGGTATGAATAGATGAGATGAGTTTTGGAGGTTTTTTTTTGAGGATGATGGAGACATGGTATGCTTATAATTAGTGGGAGGCAGCAAGTAGAAAGTGAGAGCTTCAAAAATAAAAAATGGGAAGAATGGAGGTGACAATCTGCTGGTAAAGACAAGATAGAATGAATATCACTTGTTCAAGGAAAAGAAGAACAGTAGAAAGCATATGAATAATGTGATATAAGGAAGAGGAGGAAAGAAGGAACTTTTAGCAAATGGCCTCAAATTGTTTTAGTAAAATATGAGGCAGAGATTATAGTGGAGCAGATAGAGGTAGTGAGGATGTTAGGAAGTTTGAGGAGAGATAAAAATATTTGGAATAGCTAGTGTGGTGTAGCAAGGTGTAAAAGGATTATTTGCCACAGTTGATAATGCAGTTGAGGGTATATAGCATAAAATTTTGGTTGCCCCAAGCAGCAGTTTCATTATTTTCTTCAGCTTTATCCAGTTTCTTGTGTGTAGGAATAAAAGCAGTGGATGATGGGATTGACCCAAGGACGAAACTTTGTAGGGAAAGTTCTGTAACATAATAATGTGGCAAAGAACTTGAAAGACAAGGTCAATGTAGAATTGTAGGGATTCATCAAGGGTTCAAGATGGTAAAAGAAGGAAAGTGTAGCCCAGGTAGGGGTAGGAAATGATAGGCAATGGTTTACATGAAGAACAGAATTTGGGCTTGCAAGGCAGAAGGAAAAATAGAATGCCAATAGATTGTGATAAAATAAGGGAAATCCAAAGCTCATGAACATAAAAGTAATACATTTGTAGGTGATGGAAAGATCAAGAGTATGGCCATCTTTATGTGTGGCTGAGGAGGAATAGATGATTTAAATTTAATGAGATGAGGAATTGTGAGATTAGCATGTTTAAGAGAGTCTCAGTATGTATATTGTAATCCCCCACTAAAATCCCAAGAGCTGAAGAGGAGAGTAATACTGTGAATCAGGCCCTGAATTCATTGAAGAAAGAAAGGGAGTGTCAGAAGCCAGTAGATTACAGATGCAAAAAATTTTGATTGTGTGATGTATGTGAATTGAGTGAACCTAAAAGGAGTAACAATTTCTAAGAGATGATGGTGGAAGGAGAATCTGGAGGTACAATGGGGAGGAAGGGGTATCCTGATTTCACCAACTTCACCAATGAGTCAGCATGAGTAAAAGTGCAACTAGTTCTGTCCCATCAGAAGGGAATCAGCTATTAGTGAGAATGAGAAAATAGGAAGAGCAGGAAAGGAAAAGATTTAAGATGAAAGAAATTTGTTGCCTATGGAACAGAAATTTCAGAGATCACAGTGGAAAGGGTGGGTAGCTTTAGAGTAAGAAATGATAAATATTGGGTTGAGTGGAATAAAAATAAAGGATCAGGCAGTGGTGGATGGAAAATGATATTTAAATAATGACGACTGAGTGTAAAGAATCACTGGAGTGGGAAGAATACAACCTGAGGTAGTTTGTTTATCATTGTACAATGATTTCAGGGAGATTTTCGTTTTCTTCAAATATTTTGCCTCATAGTCAAATTCTTTCAGGACCTCAGGCAGTTCAGGTGAGGGGACAAGAGCTAGGAGCTAAAGGAATTTTGTGATTCTTTCCCCCAAAGCAGAAAACCTTGAGTTCACTATCCCTTTTCACCAAATTTTTATCAAGTCACTAAGGCTCCCAAGTGAAGCTGTAGCTACTGTATTTCCCAATCTTCTTCTCTGTGTAATATCTCGCAACTTGACTTTATATCACTTGCAATTGATCTCTAATTAGAAGATTCCTGCCAAAGTCTTAAAACAAAAATAAAGCAGCTAAGTAGTGCAGTGGATAAAGTGCCAGGAAGATCTGAGTTCAAATTCTGATTCAAACAGTGATTTGATGTATGGCCCTGTGCAAGTCATTTAACCTTTGTTTGCCTTAGGTTTCTTCATCTGAATGATGGGAATAATAAAAGCACTTACCTCCCAGGGTTGTTTTGAGGATCAAATAAGAAAACTGTAAACCCTTAGCATAGTATCTGGCACAAATAGTATCATTAATAAAAGTGACCATAGCTATTATCTGTAAGAAGGTCTTATGTAAAAATCTATCTTTTATTAACTTTATTCTTTTACCAGTTTTCCCCCCGTTATTTAGACTTCACAAAACTTTTACTCCTATATTGCTTCTTTCCTGAATCAGCAACTTCTTAGCCACAGCTAACAATGTGAATGATGGATTAGATAGACTGTTGGCACAATTAGGAAGCAATTACAATGGTCTAGACCAAAAAAAGATAATGAAGGTTTGAACTATGGTGTTTTCAGTGAAGGTGGAAAGATTGATGTGAGAGCTATTGCCAAGGTAGAATCAATAGGACATGACAATTAATTTAATGTGAGAAACAAGAGAAGTGGAGAGCATCAAAGTTTTGTCTGAGATTGCTAGTCCATGTAATTAGGAGAATGGAAATTTTGTAAAGAGAAATTAAGAAGGCAGAAGATGAGTGAAGTTTTTTTGGGGGGTAATGTTTATTTTAGAAGATGAGTATTTCCATTTTACTGAATATAATATGTCAGAGGGTTATGAATGAATGAATGAATGAATGAACGAACATATAATGAATGAATCAAGCATTCCTTATGTGCAAACCACTAACCTGGGGTTACAAATAGAAAAAAAAATAAGACTGCTCTTTAAGGGCTCAAATTCTAATAGACAATACAACAAATATTGAAGATTTCAGGTGCAAATGTGCAAGAAAGTTCTATGATCCTTAAAATATCATTTCCACTGATAAAGTCATCATTTCCTAATTCTGAACCATATGTCAGTGCTATGGATTTTGATTGCAAGGATTTTCCTTTCTTGTTAGCCAGAATACCAAAAAACTGGGCAAGATGTTCTGTAGCAATGATGGGAGATAAGCATAGGCTGCAATTATGGAAGTAGAAAAAGGACTGCTGATGCTCCAACTAAGATGATCTGTGCCTAGTCTTTATTGGCTGTGGCTATAACACCTGCCAGAACAGTTACAAGGCTACATCTCTACAGAGGTTACATCTCAACATCAAGGCTTAGAGCATTGGGCAAAAATCAATGCCATTCTCAAAACTCTTGTGTTTAAAGTCCTGTTCATGTTCCACCAAAATTTAAGGAGATATAGTAGTCAAAGTGGTCTCTCCCTCAGAGTGCTTTGCTTGCTTGCCTTATATGTGGCATTTGGTGGACAGTTGGTATGGATGCTCCTTCCTTTACAAGAGTTGCTTCCCAGGACAATGGCTGTGAAGCCTCAGCTAGAAAAAGAGTTGGTGGTCTGGGGTGGGTTGAGAGCTGCTACTGCCAATGATGTTGTGTCTATTGGTGGCAGCTGATAAGTAGCTATTGAAAATATATTAAGTGAACATACCCTATGGGAAATAGAAAATAAGGGACTAGAGCTCTGAAAAACATTGTGTGTGTGTGTGTGTGTGTGTGTGTGTGTGTATCATCAATGTAGAGACACAAGTGACCTCAGAAACTTATTGTAGCTCAACCTATTCTTCCTATAGATGGAGAAATTGAGCAAAGAAATCACTCAAGATCCCCTAGGGAATAGATTTGGAAGTGGGATTTCTGGTCCTCTTATTCTAGAATCGGTTCTTTTTCCATTGTGTCACATTAGAGATAAAGCTTTGGTATCTGTATGCTTAGAAGTGGTGATCAAAGATTGGAGAGAATGACATTGCCAACGGAGACAATATAAAGAGAGAAAAGGACACTGTTGACGAAGAATCCTGGAGGATGTCCTTGTTTGGGTTTAAGGCATAGGAAGATAATGAATACTGACAAAAGATAAGTTTTGATGTTCAGGAATTTGTTTGAAGTCATACAATTCATCTTTAGCTAAGTCAAAATTAAAATGTACAATCCTTGATTCAGCCATATACTTACTTTTTAATTTCACTCCTCCCTTAAGACATAAAACGTCCCATATACCCTTTAATGATAACTTCACATATTTTTGGTTTCTTTTACACACCATTTAATTTATAATTTAAAGCTTTTAAGACTTAAATGTTCCTGCCACAACTTGGTGCTATCCTTAGATAGAGGCAGAGAAGATATGTTTCCAGGCTACAGTCTATTTTATTCTATTCATCCTTCTTAATTATTTCCTGAACCAAAGGAAAATTTAATTGCTTGCTAGGCATTGCTATTTTCAAGCATCTTAATGTTCTGCCGTTCCACCCCCAATTAGGTTCTGTGACCTTCTAAAATTCATAAAACCTCCTGAACACTCAATAGGACTCAATAGAATATCAAAGGCTATACAAGCCTTCTTATCTGTAATAGGTAGTGAATTTAATAAAAATATTAAAAAGTAGTCCCCTTATCAAATGTAAGCATCAAGTTGCAATCATCATTCCAACTGTACTTCATTTCCCTCTCCAGGAAAAGAACCATATGATATGCATAACAAATCAATATGAAACTAAAGAGGGAAACAACAGCTTGCTAAATAAATAACATAAAGCAATTCTCCATCAAAGCTTCAGTAATTACTTTGTGGAACAGGCTGCCCTTAATACAACTATTAATTAATTTTTCCAAATGAATTATGCAAGCCAATATTTTTTCTTCATTAATGTTTTGTTGGAGTCATTAAGTTTCATTAATGAGTAACAAAGAAGCAATTGGGATTTTATTCTGGCTGATATGTGTTAATGTGCTTAACTTGAACTAAATGTGTTTCCAGTATGTAATCAAATTTGAATCAATCAAATCAATTTGCCAGTCAAACGGCTGCTTGGAGCTGCAGCTGCTTCATGTGATGGCTTCACAAGGAACATGCACAAAATGAACCCCATATCCTCTGTCACATAGCAAAGTATCATATCAAACCCAAACCACACACTGTTTGATTTTCTACAGGGCCACTGCTTCCTTGGCCCTGATCCCTGAATTGGCTAGTCCTTTTATGATGCTTTGGAATAATAGCTTTGTCTCTGTCACTGTTAAGGTGATCCTTAGGACGGGAGTGCCTATTTGGTTCCTAGTATAGAGACGGCAGGTGAGTGTGTGTTTGTGCTTGCTACATAATATAGAACCAATTGTTCTAAACCTATATAGTCTGTGATTAATGTGTATATTTTAATGGCCAAAATAATATAAAAAATAGTCAAAACGATAATTTCTTGGGCACTTTATGACACTCTAACCAAGAGCAGTGAAAATTTGGCCAAAGAAATTAATTGATGGCTGGTTATTTGAAAAAAGCTTAATATGGAAACAGGTTTTACCATAATGACTGGCACATGAATGACACAACATAAAATCTGATGATTTGATTAACTTGTTAGATAAAGGTTGGGAACAGTTCTTAGTATATGTCTTACCTACCTACCAATTTTCCCAGTTAGACTGGTGGCTGTTTCCAGGCTTTAGCATCTTTGGTGGCAATACATCAAACAGGGTCAACAATCATTTCCCATCTAGCTGCACTCCTCTGGACTTCTTCATCATGTCCCAAAAATGTTTTCCTCCTTGAAGATCACTTCATGTATATGAAGAAATCATATTTCATCAGTATCCTCTGACTCTGCAGCCCTTCTCTTTGATGGAAAGATAGAGAACTTCTTTTAGAAAGTCCATTTAAGAAGGGATTCAGGACAACTCTCTTTTTAAAATTTTATGTTTAAAAATTATTTTCTTTTTTCATATTGATACAATTTAAAATAAACATTTTCTGACATTTTGGGATCCATATTCTGTCCCCCTCCATCCCTCAAACTTTCTCAAGATGGCAGGTTGTACATTTGTTATCATACAATACATATTTCCATGTTCATGTTCTAAAAGAAGACATTTCACTTACATTAGAGAAAATAGAAAATAGAAAAATAAATGGAGGAAATAAAGTGAAGAACTATAAGCCTCAATTTTCATTCAGACTGGAAGATGCATCTCTTAATTTTCTACCCAGTAGGACTCTTCTGGGATTCTCCATGTTCACACACAGAGTAACTTCTCTCTATCCATTCTCCCTTTTTAGTTTCCATTTATGTGTTGTTTCCCTTTAGAAAGTTAACTCTGAGAGCAGGGGGCTGTCTTTTACCTTTCATTGTATCCCCATGCCTAGCAAAGATCTGGAACATAGCAGGTGTTTAATAAATGTTCATTATTGACAATCTCAACTATGTTGTCAATTTTTAAATTCACAGAGAGAAATAGAACACTCTATTATAGTTCAATTCATTCATCATTTATTAGATATCTACTATGCTCAAGTCACTATGGAATGGATCTAGTAAAACAAGAAAATGCAGGCAGATGGATAGTTTGAGAGTGATTACTAATCAATTAATCAACAAAGTTTTATTTAATGTCCTCACAATACAGATGGAAAACAAGGATCCCACAAAAACACCTTATATCAAACTTTATAATATGGCATAAAAATTCAGAATAATTCAATGTTACAATAACATCTATAAGGGTTGAGAAGAAAATTTATTAGTCAAAACAGAGGTGTGACCTACTTCAGAAAGTTGAGTGTATCCCTCAGAGATCACTTTAAAAGTTATTTTGGAAAATACAAGCATTCAGATTTTAGCTATACCTATGAAATGACCTAAAAATTGGATGAAAGGTAAAAAATATTTTGAAATATCATCATGTTGTTGAGGAAAAAAATCCACACCAAATGTTTTGCTTTTCAGTTTATGACAAATAACCATCTCTTCAACTTGTAAGAGTATGTTGTGGGACTCATATTGTCCTTTTTGGTGTACTCATTATACAGCACTTAGCAATTACAACTTTCTTTCCTAGTTATATGGAGGAATGACCTATTCTTGCATATAGAATATAAATGAGAAGGCAATTATTGAACTGTACAATTCAAAAATAATTCAATAAACATTGATTTAGCAAATTTTTGTTTAAATCACTATCTAAACATTGAGAAAACCTTAAGTTTTGTTAAGATATGCATAAACAAGTAGTTATAATAATAGTAAATAATGATTTTTGGAGGATTTTTCTATGCTGATGAAATCACTGGTAAAGAGGGAACAAAAACAAAAAACCCAAACTAGATTGTAGATAATGAAAATCATTTAGCTAAGTTCATCTATATTTTAGCATAATATTTGATGTTATTCTTCTAGATTAGATGGAGAGATATGGGTTAGATCATCCTCTGTTTAGGTGAATGTGGGAAAAGGGAATAAGCATTCATATGGTATAACATCAGAAAGCAGGTGTTATTATTATTTCCATTTTTCAGTTGAGAAAACTGAGGTAAACAGACATCAAATGACTTGCCCAGTGTAACAAAGCTAGTAATTGAGGCCAAATCTAAACTCAGAACTTCTTGACTCCAGGCCCACAGTTCTTTTCATTCTATCACTTGTAAGGGGCAGAATGTGTAAGAGGTAAAAATAAAAAAACTGGACTGAATTATTTAAGAATATGGTCACCAGGAATTAAATTAATTAATTCCAAGTGATTTTTTAGAAATTTATTTATAAAATAGAGAAAGAGTGAAAGTAAGAAAATCAGAAAGAGGGCAAAATAAGAGATCTAGCTTAATGAGCTAGAGTTTGTGTTCAAACCTGGCTTTACTCCAGCAGGGCTTCAGAAGCCCCAGCCGGAGGGCCTAAGGGTCAGTTAACAAGGGTTTTAGCCGCGAGACCTCTTCCCAGATGAGGAGACCCTCCAGAGGCTATTATCTCCAGGAAAACCGGGAAAGGGAGTCAGCCTTTTTCACTTACCCACATGGTAGTTCTGAGGGAAAGCAGTCCTCAGTCCTCAGCGAGAGCTCCTCCAGGGTCAAATTGAAGGTGAAAAGACCCTTTCTCAGGAGGTTCTTGCAATTTATAGAGATCATTCCTTTTGTCACTTTCTGTGCCTTCCTCCAAATTTACATGTATCAATTATAGCTAAAGCTTTGCTTAGGACTGCCCAGGGGGCAGTCAGTCAATTCTGATTTGTCACCCACTTTTGCTCATAAGTGAGGTGTGTACACTTTTGGTGAATAAATCTAAAAATGGGCAGGGGAGAGTTAATCCCGTCTTCACACACTCAGCTTGTTGGACCTGATTAAATAAGCCTAAAGGAAAGAGTAGTCATTAATGGTTTGATGTTAATTAAAAACCAAAAAAATAACCCTTATCTTCCATCTTAGAATCAATATTGTTTATTGGTTGGAAGGCGGGAGAGTGGTAAGGTGTAAGTTAAGCTAGGCAATAGGGGTTAAGTGACTTGCCCAAGATCACACAACTTGAGGTTGTCTGAAGTCAAATTTGAACCCAGGACCTCCTCTCTCTAGGCCTGGCTCTCTATCCAGTGAGTCATCTAATTGCCCTGTGTTTTGATGTTAATTTAGAAGGATTTAGGGAAGTGTTGCTGGATGCTTAACACTTTAATCATATGCAGTATGCTCATTAAAGCTGGGTAGTATAACTAACATACTAGAGGTCAGTCATAATACAAAATAGATGTAGTTTCTTTGAACACAAACAGTACAGTGTGGAGAAAGTGGACACTAAGGAGTTAAAATTTCATCATTCAGTTCTCTCTGGTGTAGTTGTTGTATTGTGTTGTAAACACTTTATATGGTTAACCAGGCTACTAATCAGATATTAGCGTTAAGAGTTTTTATTAATTTCTCCCTTTTTCTATAAAAGAAGAAAAGAACAATGATATTTTTTGGTTAGAGAAGCCCTGCTATGCTTCTTGTCAGTTAATGACACTTAGAAGGGTGTGGCTAAGGGGAGTTAGTCAGTTGCAGAGAGTTAAAAATGGCTTTTTGTCTCTGGGTCTCCTGGGGAGAGGGTGTGTTGCTAGCACTCTCTCTGGCTGGAGACAGAGAATGGAATTAAGGCCTTAATAGCCTTATTGATTATTAATAACTTGAGTAGATAAGGTAGATAAACGGTGATTATATTTAAAATAATGAGAGTAGGAGAGTAGGTGAGGGCTTCAGCCTAGCAAAAGATACTGCCCTCTGAGGCAGATAGATTCAGGGCTTTTTTAGAGAAATTTAATTAAGATTGGGATCTGGGGTATAGTTACAAGCTATTGTAAGATTACTTTCACTTACCTCCTTCTTGTTTCCTATCTGTATTTCCTAATAATAAACTAAGTGTTTTGTGTTTAATAAACTGTGTACTGGCTTTGGTTCATACTCCTGCCCCCAAAATTTAATCCTTCACATTAGCAATGTTAAAGGAATACTGAGGTACAAACTGATAATTATGGGAACTTCATATTATCATTAGCTAATAGTTCAAGTCAATATATATTTAGAGTAAAGTGTAGAATTAATTGTAATTATGTAATTCCATATTCTGAATAATCTTGACAATTTAGATGGGGGAGGTGATAAAATTCTTGTCAACTCTACCTAGATATCATTGTTTTTTTATTTTACAATGTAATGGATGAACTGCTTTAGTAGCACTTGAGGGGAATATAGGCTTTGCTATTTTCTTTTTGTTCCTTTGTACATATAGAATAGTATTATGGTATTATTCAGATTTTCTTTGTCTGACTCTTTTTAAAGTCATTTGTATGTTGTTGGAGGTTTAGTTCAGTCAAAACTAGGTCATATATTTACTTAAATGAGCATACTTAAACCACACTACATCTCAATACACTGAAATTAAGTGAATAAATGAGTGCACTACTGTAAACCCCTTGAGGGTTGTGAAGTTTTCACTCTTCCCTTGATACTTCATGTGGTGGACATAACTCTTTGAACACTTAATATATAGAGAAAATTTGGGTGTCAATGTCAATTCAAATAAATATTAGTAATACTTTAGTTATCCTTTATATTTTATGATAAAAAAATTAATATAGTTATCATAGATACAATAAAACATTTAAAAAAACTAAAGAAGGAAAACTAAAGTAGAAGATGGCATACTTTGATTTATAACCAGACTTCAAACAGTTCCTTCTTTGGCTGTTGATAGCATTTTTCATCATTGGTCCTTTGTGGACATCTTGGGAACTTACTTTGCTGATAATAGTTTGGTCCTTTACAGTTGATCATCATATAATATTTCTGTTACTGCATATATTGTTCTCTGGGTTCTGCTCATTTCACTTTGCATCAATTCATATAATTTTTTTCAGGTTTTTCTTAATATATCTTTGTTCATCATTTCTCAGGACACAATAGTATTCCATTAAAACCATGTATCACACCTTGTTCAGCAAGTTCCCTAAGAGATGTACAATCCCTCAGTTTCCTATTCTTTGCCACTACAAAAATAAAGCTGCTAAAGATATTTTGGTACAGGTAGATCCTTTTCTCTTATTGCTGATATCTTTGGGGAAAAGACCCAGGAGTGCTATTGCTCAGTCAAAGGGTATGCATAGTTTTATGACCCTTTGGATGTAGATTGCTCCTCAGAATGGTTTTATCATTCACAATTTCACCAACAGTGCATTAATGTCCTAATTTTTGCATATTCTCTCCATCATTTATTATTTTCCTTGCTATGGATGTTAACTTCAATGTGTTGATTACTTTATCTATTTCATTGATCTACTACTCTATTTCTTAGTATCAGATTATTTTGATGTTTACCACTTTATACTATAGTTTGAGATCTGGTATACCCAAGTCTCCTTCCTTCAGCTTTCCCCTGACCCAACACACACCCACAACATTGATTATTTTGATATTTTTGGCCTTTCATTCTTCCAGATGAATTTTGTTTTTATTTTTCTAGCTCTATTAAATAATTTTGAGTAGTTTTATTGGCATGGAAATGAATAGGTAAATTAATTTAGGTATGACTGTTATTTTTATATTAGTTTTACATGTCCCTGAACAATTAATGTTTTTCCAATTGAATATTTTTAGTTTTATGTGAAGAGTTTTTTGTAATTGTATATATATATATAGCTGGGTTTGTTTTGTCCAGGTATTTTATATTCCCTGGAGTTATTTTGAATGAATTTTTTTTTAATTCTTGTTTTCAGACTTTGTTATTGATAAATAAAAGTGCTGATGATTTATGTGGGTTTCTTTTGTGTCCTGCAACTTTGGTGAAGTTATTAATTATTTTGATTAGTTTTTTCCATTGGTTCCCTAGGATTCTCTAGGTATACCATTATATCATAAGCAAAGAGTGATCCCTTTATTTCCTCATTGCTTATTCTAAGTCCTTCAATTCCTTTTTCTACTCTTATTGCTATAGCTTGAATTTCTAATATAATATTAAATAGTAGTGGTGATAAAAGGCATCTTTACTTTACCTCAATCTTACTGAGAAGGGTTTTAGTTTATCCCCATTACAGATAATACTTGCTGAAAGTTTTAGATAGAAACAATTTATCGCTTTAAGGATAGCTTCATTTATTCCATTGTTTTCTAATGGTTTTTATAAGGAATCAATACTGTATTTTGTCAAAAGCTTTTTCTGCATTGACTGAAATAATCATATGGTTTCTGTTGGTTTTGTTATTGATATGTCCAATTAAGCTGATTGTTTTCCTAATATTGGACCATCCCCGCATTCTTGGTACTAAACAAATCTAATCATGGTGTGTGATCCTTATTATATAATCACCTTGTGTAATATGGAAAATTATACTGCCATATTTGCATGGGACAAGTTGACAGTTTGCCCTAGTTAGAATATAGAACCTGACATGAGCCAGGGGGGCTTGTGCCACCTGGCAGTTGGAAGCCATGGTATAAAAGCTTACAGACCCTGACCTTCTTTCATTCTCACTTTGCCCTTCTACCTCTTTGGGGACCCAGGGTAGAGGGAGCAGGAACGTGGGTAGTTTTATAGGCTAGGTAGGATTAAATTAACTTAGTAAGCCAAATATTAACATCACATCTGGCAAACCAAACTATCCCTCAGCAAGAGAATAATTTTATTTATTACCAAAGAGACCACATCATTCTGACCCAGGGCTGTCCACCCCATCAGTCTGACCCAGGGTCAGCTGAGGAGCATACAAGAAAGATCCTTCTGCATTTTAAACCTGAATTTGAGAAGTTAACTGTCCTTTAGTTCTTAGTTTTACCTAACCCTCCTTCCAATCCCTTTTCACCTAAACCACATTATCAATAAACCCCTTAGCTTTAAAATTAAGAAATTGTTGTTATTGCCGACCTCTATCTAAGGCCAAGCAGGGAAAGCTACTTGAACATTCTGAAGTGCTACAGCAGGGATAGTCTCCATTATATTTCCTTTCCTGTCTGATTCCTACATACACCAAAAGGAGTCACTTCCTTATCAGGACAGGGGCTGTAGAATATTCAACTTAAAGGACCTTGGTGCCTAGCAAGAGAGAATTTCTCCTATCTCTCTGCTAGCCTAGGTGCTGGATCCTTGATACATTTACAGTCAGTATCTCAAGTCTATAGCCCCTGGTACTGGCCCGTACCTTCCTCTTTATAGCTAGTCTCCTTATTATTATTATAGCTACAGACTCCCTGTCATTACAGTTTCATTACACCTGCTCTCAATTTATTTAAATTTTTTCATCAATTTTCATTAGGGAAATTAGTCGATAGTTTTCTTTCTTTCTCTATATTAAGTATTCCTGGTTTAAGTATCAATGTTATTTGTGTCATAAAAATAATCTGGGAAGATTATTTCTTCTCCTTTTTTCCCAAATATTTTATGTAGTATTGGAGTTGTTCTTTGAAAGTTTGATATCTGGGATCTTTTTCTTAGGGAGTTCTTTGATAGTTTGTTCAATTTCTTTTTCTAGGAGGGGATTAATTATTTTATTTCCTTTTTTGTTAATCTAGGCAATTTACATTTTTGTAAGCATTTATCTTTTTCACTTGAATTATCATTTTTATTGGTATATAGTTGGGCAAAATAACTTCCAATAATTGTTTAATTTCTTCTCTATTGATTGTGATTTTGTCTTTTTCATTTTTATACTATTCATTTGTTTTTCTTTTTTAAAATCAAGTTAACCAATGATCTATTTTATTTATTTATTTTTCATAAAACTAGGCCCTTGTCTTATTTATTAGTTCAATGGCTTTTTTACTTTCAATTTTATTAATCTCTCATTTGATTTTCAGGATTTCCAATTTGGTGTTTAATTGAAGAATTTTAATTTATTCTTTTTCCAGTTTTTTTTGTTTGTTTTATGTCCAATTGATTGATCTGATCTTTTTCTATTTGACCAATGTAAACATTCAGAGATACAATTTTTTATTTAAGTACAACTTTGGCTGTGTCCTATAAATTTTGATATGTTGTTTCACTGTCATTTTCTTTAACGAAATTAATGATTGTTTCTCTAATTAGTTCTTTGAATGGTTCATTCCCTAGGATAAGATTATTTATTTTCCAATTATTTTTTAGTCTTTCTTTTTGTTGTCCTTTGTTGAATTAATTGTTATTGCATTATGGTCTGAAAAGTATGTATTTACTATTTGTGAATTTTACATTTGATTGTGAGGGTTTTTGCCCTATTATTTGGTCAGCAGTTTTTGTGAAGGTATCATGTTTTGCTGGGAAAAAGGTGTATTCCTTTCTATTCCCATTTAGTTTTCTCCAGAGGTCTAATGTATCAAACTTTTCCAAAGTTCTGTTTACCTACTTAACTTCTTTCTCATTTATTTATTTATTTATTTGTTATTGAATTTATTTACTTCTGGGAGGGGAAGTCTGATATACTCTACTAATAATGTTTTACTATCTGTTTCTTTTTGCAACTCATGTAACATCTTCTTTAAGAATCTGCATGCAATGACATTTGTCGCATGCATTTTTAGTATTGATATTGTTTTATTATCTATGGTTACTTTTATAAAAATGTAATTTCCTTCATTATTTCTTTTGATAAGATCAATTTTAACTTTTGCTTTGTTTCAGATCATGATGGCTGTCCCTGCTTTGTTTTTACTTTACTTGAGGGAGAGTAGTTTCTGCTCTAAGAGAATTTTTATTCTCTTTGTGTCTCCCTGCTTTAATTGTATTTCTCATAGACCACAAATTGTGGGGTTCTGGTTTTTAATCTGCTCTGCTATATTTTTTCTGTTTTATGGGTTAGTTCACTCCATTCACATTCACAGTTATGATTACTAATTGTGTTTTCTTCCATATTGTTTTCCCTCTCCTTACTCTACTTTCTCTTCTTTTAGCCTTTCCCTGTTCACAGGATACTTTGTTTCCAACCAACATGTTACCCAATTTACCCTCCTTTTTGTACATCCCCCCACCTTTTCTTATTCCCTTTACCTTCCTGCTTCCATATAGGGTAAGATAGGTTTCCATAGCTATCATTCCCACTTTTGAGCTAATTTCAACTAGAGTAAGTTTCAAGCATAGTCTGATCCTTCCCTTCCTCCATCTTCTCTTCCACTACCTTGACTTATGTGCCTCTTCATGGGAGACAATTTATACCCTTCCATATCTCCTTTTCTCTTCTCCTAATTTGTTCTTTCCAAAACTTTGATTTTTTTATATCAGCCCCTTTTATTTATCTTCTTTCCTTACTTCTTTCTCTATATAATCCTTTTCATTGTTCTAATAGTGATAAAGTTCTCAAGTATCATAAATACTTCAAATATCTTTCATACTTTAAGTACCTTAAGTATCTCAAGTATCATAAGTATCTTTAGTATTTCACTTATCACTTTGTTGAAATCCTTAAGCTATGATTTTACCTTTTTATGCTTCACTTGAGTGTCAAATTTGCTCATCAAATTTTCTCTTCAGCTCCTTTTTTTGGGTCAGAAAAATCCAAAATTCATTTCTCTCATTAAATATCCATTTTTCACCCCTGGAGAATTATGCTTAGTTTTGCTGGGTAGGTATGTAATTTGTGATTGTGGCCCTAGATCTTTGCCTTTCTGAATATCATATTCCATGCCTTCTGGTCATTTAATGTAGAGGCAGCTAGGTTCTGTGTAATCCTGATTGTGGCTTCACAGTATTTAAATTATTTCCTTCTGGATGCTTGTAGCACTTTCCCCTTGGCCTGGGAGTTCTATAATTTGCTGCAATAGTCCTGGATTTTTTTTATTTTGGGGTCTTTTTTCATGATTCAATCAGTGGATTATCTCAATTTCTATTTTCCCTCTTATTCAAGGAAATCAGGCCAGTTTTTCCTGATGATTTTTTGAAGTATGATGTCCAGTTTCTTTTTCTGATCATGCTTCTCATATATTCTGATGATGATTCTTAAATTATATTTCCTGGATCCATTTCCCAGGTCAAGTGTTTTTCCAGTGAGATCTTTTAGATTTTTTTCATTCTTCTGATTTTCTCTTATTTCATGATGTCTTAAAGAGTCGTTAGCTTCTTTTTGCCTAATTCTAATTTTTAGAGTTATTTTCTTCCTCTAGTTTTTGTGTTGCCTTTTCCATTTGGTCTATCCTACTCTTTAAAGAGTTGTTTTCTCCAAGTTGTTTTTTTTGCCTCTATTTCCATTTTATCCTTTTCATTCCTTAGGAAATTGTTTCCTTCAGTGTGTTTATGCCTCCATTTTCTTCTGGCCTCTTCTAGTTTTTAGGGAGTTGACTTCTCAGTGAATTTCCTCTAGCTATTGATTTTTTTTTGTCAATTCTCTTATTATTTGATTCTTAACTTATTTTTAAGTTCTTTTAGGGGTTCTTTGGGGCCTGATATCCTTTCACATGTTCCTTTTGAGTCTTCACATGTTTTCTTTTTAACAGTGTTGTCTTCTTCTGAAAACATATTTTAATTTTCCCTGGCATTAAAATAACTTTCTGTGATTAGGTTTTCACTTTGTCTTTTGCTCACTTTTCAAGATTGTTTTTTTCTTCTTGTTGTTAAGTTATCTATCTGTTGAGGTTCTTCTTTGCTCCTAGGTAAAGGGAGAAACATTCCTAGTTTGTAAAATGTTATTCTATGGTACTTGGGGTATATCTGGTTGTCTTTGACTCTCACAATGTGCCTTTTGAGGGAGTGGCCCTGGTGGCTTTCTATGCAGAGCCTACCAGCTGTTTTGTCTAAGTAGATTCCCGCCCTGTGTTACTAGTATCCCTGCAGTTTTGCCAGCTGGGCTGATTTCCACTCTGCTGCTTCTCTGCCCCTGTCAAATGGCTTGGGCTGGGCAGGTCCCCTGATCTGGGCTCTGATGCCTTAGGTATTCTGTCTGCTACTTCACTTCCTCAGGCCATGTGAAAGTTCACTATTCTCATATATGTTCTGCTTTTGCTACCTGTATATAGTGGCTCAGACTGGATTCATCCTCCATTCTGCTGCCACAGAGGAATGAGTTGGTTTCCTATCCTCTCTGTCTTTTATAGCTATTTCAAGTGGTTTAGACTAGATTCATTCTCATTCTGTAGCTTAGTTGCTTCTAATGGAGGAACAGAGTGTTGGGATGGTCTGAGTTCTGCTGGTTGCTGCAGAGGCAGTGCTTCCTGGGTTACTTTCTCTTTTATCCCAGTGAGACCTGTTTTTCCTATTTTTCTTTGTTTTGAGGCAACTTATTTTCTTTTTTTGTGTGGGTACATGGAGGGTTTGGAGAGCAAAACACCTTTTATTCTGCCATCATACCTCTTAGTATCTGGGATTTTTTTGTTCATTCTCCCTCCCTCTCCCCAAACCCCATTAAAAAAACTAAAAACTATTTTCAGATTTTTCCCCCACTATAGGTATTGCACAATCATCTTGATTTTGAAATGTCCATCTACTGCTTTCTTAAACAATACTCAACATTATTGGGGAACTTTTTCCTTTATTAAAATATAATCTTTTTGCAGTAATAGACTTCTTTTTTTCCTGTTGTGACCCAGCACTTACCACATTACCTAGGTCATAATAAACATTTAACAAATGCTTAGGAAATGATTGATGGATACTTCTTTTTGGCACCATGTTTTAGCTTTCTCTGACTTCCTTTTTATTATAGGAAAAACCCCTTAACAGTTGAATTTGTGACTTTCCATATGTAATTGTAGTCACCAGATAGAACTATTTGGTGGAGTTTAGATGTATAAGGGAAACCAAAACAGAAAAGTTGTTTGTCTTTATGGTGACTCCTTCTGAATATAGGTATTACTGACCAGGTCTGGACACATCTCTTTTTCTCCCACTTGGTGATTTTGAGATACTAGTTACCATATTTGACTGTGCTCCTCCAGCAAATAAGGTAGTAAAGAAAGTAGTGGGAGAGGTATTATGGCCTAACAGCCTTAGATCCATCCTAGAGCCCTAAAATAACTCTATACTTATTTAGCCTAGGACAAAAGTGGTATGTTTATAACAACAGGGATGCTGAGAAGCTGATAGACTGGCCTGGGCTAGGAGCCTGCAGGATTCTTACCTCCCACACACACAGGCTTGAGTGAGTGGGGAGGGGTAAGTGCTCCTTGCTCTCAAACCCCTCCCACCCAGCAGTTGTTTTTTCAGTTAAAAATGGAGACAGGGCAATGACTTCTGACAAGGCTCAGCAAAGCAAATCTCAATGTTCACTTTCTCCACTTATATTCCTCACGGGTTTGATTGAAAGACAAAGGAGAAGCTGATAATTTGTTATCAAGAACTGAGGAGGATCTGACTTCATTTGCTGGCAACAGAAAGGATCCAAACTTATAGTAGCTGTGAGTATGCCCTCAATAATAGTCAGGTACAACTATTAAAAGATGTAATTTATATACTAATAAAAGAAAGAAGGGATAGGCAAGGAGGGGTTATCAAGGATTTGGATAGGATCTGGGAAGCCCTGAACTGTTAGGTAGAAACTGCCTCTCCCCACCCAGGAGGGAGTGGCAGACTTTATATCTAGCTGGCACTCAAAGCTTGTAATAATCATTTCTAATATCTAAAATAACTAAATAACTATTATGTTGTTGCTAGAAAGGTCTAATCCTGCTAGACAGGCAAACTCCTGAGTAGAAACCACAATGCCTTTTGCCACTATGGCCACCAAGGTAAACCCCAAACTCGGAAAAGCAAGCAGAGACACCTGCTCACCTCAACCCCCAGGAATCAACTGTTTAACTCCTTTACAACTGTCCCCTCACCCAGAGTTCTACAGGGGGGTCCCCTGGAATTCTGGGTGAGGTTTGACTCTGTATCTTGCAGGAATTCCACCCTGCCATTTTCCATGTTACAAAAAGGAAAGAAAAACAAGATTGAATTTAATACTTTTTAAAGGAGTTTATAAAAATATGAATTGAACACAATTCAGATTATATCTACTTTGTTCAGAGGCCTCAGTTTGGGGGACTCTAATATTTTATGGAAAGAGATATGCCTCTGTTCTGCTGTATAATTTTCTAGTCACTTGATTCTTTCAATGCAGCTCCACTTATGCAATTAATTAATAGAAATGCACCACAAAGAAGTCATAAATGATTATAGTTTTATGTCAAGGAAAATATTTTTTCAAGGGTACAAAGGAAGTCAAGAGTTATGAATGATTTAAATGATAAAAAGAATAAATATTTGCTACCTAGATATAAAAGTTGAGACAGAAGTACATTTTCTCAGTCTCCTCACAAGATGCAATTCAACCAAACCTTTTAACAGGTTTTGAACAGGCCAAGGTATTTAAGCTCTTCAGCAGCCAACCTAAACACCATGGTCTTTGTCGTCATTTGAAATGCACATACTCTACCCACCTGGCTCACTTATTTGTTTTCTATCCACCAGAATCCTTCTTTATCTACCTCTATTCCAAACCAGTTATTCTACTTCTTATTCTTGTTTTGACTGTGCAATTTCCAGCACCAGTTTGTGGGCACAACTCTCCCTTGAGAATTCCTCTTTCAGGGTGAGGAGAAAATAAAGCTATTTGTTTTAGATTATAATTTCCAGAGATCATACAGATTTCTGATTCACAATATCTCCCAGGATGAAGAGAAAATAACCTTCCCCAAAACACAGAACCCTTCTTTTCATGACACAAAATGAAGAATTCCAACCCAGTTCATTGACTTCATCTTCAGTGTAAGTTTTTCTATGTCCTACAGACACCCAGGTTACACAATGTTTTTCCTCTTGACTGCTTACAGGACCATTCCTTTGATTTCTTTGAAGGAAAATGTTCCTAATTCAGTTTATTATTAGTTCATAATTTTTTTCATTATGCATTATTTTATATAGGCACAATTTTTTTTAGTCTTCACTCCAGACTCTATTGCTTCTCTGTCTTGTATGTCATGGAAAATTCTTTCCCCTGGATATTCATTTTGTCTCTAAACTTTTTATCCCACTGGAAATACCTTTTATGTGACCTCTTCTTTTGGATGTCTTTTCTAAATCTCATTTTTAAGGAGCATGCTCAGGCTAGGCATGTGTTCATTCTTCTCTAGGCTATTCCCTTTACTTTTTGGATTTTGACTACCATGCCCCCAAGTGAGTACAACCACCTCTCTCACCCCTCTCCTGCTTTTCAGCCTCTTTTTATGTATCATCTTCCTCCTTTATCTTATAATCTCCTTGAGAGCAAAGTATGTTTTTATATTTGTATTTATATTCCCAGTGTTTGTATAGCACTAGCTCATTATTTTATAGATGGCATTAGGGCTTAACCAAGTTTCCTTAGCCATTTCAAGCACTGCTATAGTTCATCTAACTCCATCAAAGACAGCTAAATTGATCAAGATCCTTTTGACATTTAGTAGAATGCTTCTCATTGGTTTGATTCAAATGAGATATTTCTCTTTGTATTGAGACAAGGATATTAATATTTTTCTCATTTACCTTAGTTGGAGTGGGGTAATTTGACTAAGATCTTAAATATAACTCCACCCTCCAACCCTATCTTATCAATTCCTGTGCTTAATTCTTGGTTATTGAATGATTCTTGAACTCCTAGAAATTGCAATGGTTAAATACACAAAATCACTCCCAAACTGGGTAGTTTAGAGCCATCACCAAGCAGATTAGTCTTTAAGACCAGCTTGACATATTATACACCATATTCCATTTGAGCTGTTTTCAGTCTTCTAAAGAACAATTGAGTTTAAAGGTCTCAAAGTATTTAATTCTGCTTTAAGTTCCCTTAATGGCAATATTACAATATATTAGGGATGGATGCTATTACCATGTACAATTAGTTGACATTTATCACAGTAATGATGACTTGCTATTGTGTTTACTCTTGCATTAATTTGATTATAAGTGCCATGAATAGCAGTTATAAAATATTTATTTGCTCAAAAAGACACATTTAGTATGAGGTAATTATACCAAAATTTCATAATTAGTTACAATGCTAATATATAAACCATTATAAAATAAAAGTTAATGCTCAAAAGTAAACCGCCATTGGCACAGAGGTATTAGAACTCATTAGATTGCTAATTTTAATTCTTTGCATAGCCATAAAACAAATCAGGTTTGTAGATGAATACTTTATAGGTTTATGGTGAGAGGGTGAAGATTTTATTTCCTATTTGTCATTTGTAATCTTCATAAAAGATGTTTTCTAGTTTATGATGAAAATGTCTTTTTATTAGCTATAATACTCCCTTCATTCTCTTTTTTTTCTTGTCCACTCTATCCATTAATGTTATGGAAATATAAATTTTTTAGGATCAAAAATTACGTTGTAGTTTCCAAAGAATAGCAGATATGTTGTAGATATCAGTTATAAACTATAAATGAGCTGTTCTGCAGGGCTTTCATAAGAAGCTAGGAGGTAATCTTCCTCTTCATTTGTCTCTAACAAACCCATGATCCTTTAGGCTATGTCATGTATTACATCCAGCCCTCCTGGACTTTCCCTTCTTGGATTTTTGTGGTACTCATTTTTCCTGGCTCTTCTACCTTTAAAATGGCTTATTTTCTCCAATTACTTTGCTGATTTTCATACATATCCTCCTCCATAGCTATGAATGCACCTTAGAATTTAAGCCTGATTCCTCCTTTATTCTTTCTCAGTGATCTTGTATGAGTCTGTGTCACTGACTTTTTTAAAATTCAAAAATATTTTATTTTCCCAGTTACATATAATAGTAATTTTTAACATGTTTTCCAAAACTATAAGATCTAAACTATCTTCTTTCCTCCCTTCCCACCCCCAACTCAGAGATTATAAACAATTTGATCTGGGCCATACACATATTAATATGCAAAACACACTTCCATATTGGTCATTGTTATAAGAGCACCCCGATATAAAACGCAAACCTCAAAATAAAGCCATAAATACACTGATGTGAAAGATAGCATGTTTGAATTTTCACCCCACACCAACTATTTCTCTGGAGGTGAATATCATTCCCTGTGATGTCTTTCAGAATTGTCCTATATCGCTGCATTGTTGAGAATAGTCAAGTTTTCATAGCCAATCACTGTACCATATTTTGCTGTTACTATGTATAGTGTTCTCCTGGTTCAGCTTATTTTGCTCTGTATTATTTCATGCAGATCTTTCCAGATTTTTCTGATATCATTTTGCTTATCATTTCTTAGAGCACAATAGTATTTCATCTCCAAAATAGAGTACAAGCCATTCCCCAATTAATGGATATTCCCTCAATTTCCAATTCTTTGCCATAAAAAGGGATGCTATGGTTATTTTTGCACAAGTAGGTCCTTTCCCATTTTTTATTATCTCTTTGGGATACAGTCTCAATAGTAGTATTACAGAATCAAAGGGCATGCACAGTTTTATAGCCGAATAGTAATATTAGTCAAAGTTCTAAATTGCCCTCCAGAATAGTTGGATCAGTTCATAACTCCAGCAACAATGCATTGGTGTCCCAATTCTAGCACATCCCCCCAACATTTATTACTTTCATTTACTGTCATATTGGCCAAACTGATAGGTTTGAGGTGGTACCTCAGAATTGTTTTGATTTGCATTTCTCTAAAATTATTTCATATGATTATTGAGAGGTTTGACTTCCTTTTCTGAAAATTGCTTGTTCATATCTTTTGGCCATTTGTCAACTGAGGAATAGCTTGTATTTTTATAAATTTGACTTAGTTCTCTATAGATTTGAAAAACTAGACCTTTATTAGAGAGATTTGTTATAAACTCCCCCTCCCGAGTTTGTTGTTTCCCTTCTAATCTTGTTTATATTACTTTTGTTTATACAAAAGCTTTTCTTTTTTTTAATACAAGCAAAAATTTTTGTTTTATATCTTATAATGCTATCTCTTTTTTTTTTCATAATTCTTCCCTTCTCCATAATTCTGCCAGGTAAACTATTTTATGTTCTCCTAATTTACTTATGGTATCACTCTTGGTATGGGGTGTGAGATATTGGTCTAAACCAGTAATGGTGAATCTTTTAGAGAGGGAGCACTGGACCCTGCCCCCAACCACCTCCCTCAAACCAAGGGCTGTGCCTTCCCCCCCAAGAGACTGGGTGACATGCCCCCCCATGCTGGGTATGCCCTGTCCCACCCTTATCCCACACAGGGAAGGGAGGAAGCACTCCCATTGGCTGCTGGGCAGAGGTCATGGGTGATGGGGAAAAAAATGTCATCAGGCATGGTGGAGGGACACGAAAGCAGTTCTGCCCAAGTCCCTCTGCCTTTCTAGTAACAAACTGGAGGAGAGGGGGTGGAGAAGGTGGATGGCTGAGTGAATGCCTACAGAGAGCACTCTGCACGCCATCTTTGGCACCCATGCCATAGGTTCATCATTACTGGTCTAAAACTAGATTTTGTCACTCTGTTTTTCCAATTTTCCCAGAAGTTTTTGTTAAAAACTTTTATTTCAAAAGCTGAGGTCTTTGAGTTTACCAGATTTTAGGTTGATAAGGTCATTTACCCCTGCATTTTGTGAATCTAATTGACTCCACTGATCTACCATTCTATTTCTTAGACAGTACCAGATGGTTTCAATGATTGCTGCTTTATAGTATAGTTTGAGATCTTGTACTTAGTCCATTTTCCTTCACATTTTTGTCATTAAGTCCCTTGATATTCTTGACCATTTGTTCTTCCAGATGAATTTTATTATTTTTTTTCTAGTTCTATAAAATAATTATTTGGTAGTTTGATTTGTATGGCACTAAAAAAGTAAATTTAAATTTAAGTAGAATTATCATTTTTATTGGATTAACTCAGCCAACCCATGAGCAATTAATCCAGTTGTTTAGATCTGACTTTATTGTATGAAAAATGTTTTATAATTATGTCCATATAATTCTTGGGCTTGTTATGGCAAGTAGATTCCCAGGTATTTTATATTGTCTAGAGTGTTTTTAAATGGGATTTCTTCTTCTATCTCTTGCTATTGAACTTCATTGGTTTTTTACAGAAATGCTGATGATTTTTGTGGATTTATTTTGTATCCTGCAACTTTAGTAAAGTTATTAATTATTTCAACTAATTTTTTTTTTGTTGTTGATTCTTTAGGGTACTCTAAGTACCACGATGTCATCTGCAAAAATTATAGCTTAGTTTCCTCATTGCCTACTTTAATTTCTTTGAATTTCTTTTTCTTTTCTTATCACTAACACTAGCATTTCTAATACAATATTAAATATTAATGGGGATAAAGGGTATCCTTGCTTCATTCCGAATCTTATTTGAAAGGCTTCTAATTTATCCCTATTGCAGATGATATTTACTCATGGTTTTAGGTAGATACTATGTATCATTTTAAGGAAAGGCCCATTTATTCCTATGCTTTCTTGTATATTTTGACAAGATTGGTTATTTTATTTTGTTAAATGCTTTTTCTGCATTTATTGAAATAATCATATTATTTCTAATTATTTTAGTTATTGATATGTCAGTTATACTAGATAGTTTTCCTAATATTAAACCTGTTCTGAATTCCCGGGACAAATCCCATCTGTTCATAGTGAATGATCCTTGTGATATATTACTGAAGTCTCCTTTCTCACAATTTATTTAAAATTTTTACACCTATATTTTTTAATAAAATTGACTTATAATTTTCTTTTTCTGTTTTTGCTCTTTTTAGTGATAGTACCATATTCATGTCATAAAAAATTTTAAGATTGTTTGTCTATTTTCCCAAATAGTTTATATAGTAGTGGGATTAATTGTATTTCAAATGTTTGATAGAATTCACTTGTGAATCTATCTTGCCCTGGGGATTTTTTCTTAAGGAGTTCTTTTATAGCTTGCTTTATTTCTTTTTTTGATATGGGATCATTTAAGTATTCTATTTCTTCTTTCATTAATCTGGACACTCTATATTTTTATAAATATTCATCCATTCTTGTACAGATAGTTTGATTTATTGTCATTTAATTGGACAAAATAGCACCTAATGATTACTTTGATTTCCTCTTTATTGGTGGTAGTTCACCCTGTTCATTTTTTATACTGATTATTTGAATTTATTCTTTCCTTTTAAAAATCAAATCAAGCAATCCTCTATTGTATTTTTAAAAATAAAACTAATTGGGGGCAGCTGGGTAGCTCAGTGGATTGAGAGTCAGGCCTAGAGATGGGAGGTCCTAGGTCCAAATCCAGCCTCAGATACTTCCCAGCTGTGTGACTCTGGGCAAGTCACTTGACCCCCATTGCCCACCTTTACCACCCTTCCACCAAGGAGCCAATACACAGAAGTTAAGGGTTTAAAAAACAAACAAACAGAAGAAAAAAAAAACTGCTTGAACACATGGGTTGAGGCAGACATGATTAGGGATGTAGACTCAAAACTACCACACCAATGCAACTATCAACAATTTGGAAATAGGTCTTGATCAATAACACATGTTAAAACCAGTGGAAATGCACAACGGCTATGGGGGGGGGGGGAAGGTCAGGGGGTGAAGGGGAAAGTAAGAGCAGGAACCATGTAACCATGTTAACTTTTCTAAAAAATGAATATTATTAAATGTTAAATAAAATAAAAAACAAATAAACAAACAAATAGATAAATAAATAAATAAAACTAATTCCTAGTCTTATTTATTAGTTCAATGGTTCCCTTACTTTCATTTTTTACTAATTTCTCCTTTTATTTTTAGGATTTCCAATTTAGTCTTTAATATTGGGAATTTAAAATTAGTTCTTTTTTTCTATGATTTTCCCCCCTAAGGCTTTTTCTTTAGATACATGCCCAATTCATTGATCTGCTTTTTCTTTATTTTATTGAGGTAAGTGTTCAGAGATATAAATTTCCCCTAAGTACTGCTTTGGCTATATCCCATAAATTTTGATATGTTGTCTACTCATTGTCATTCTCATTAATGAAATTATTGTTTCTATACTTTGTTCTTTGATCTTCCCCCTTTTTAGCATTGGATTATTTAGTTTTCCAGTTAATTTTTTATTTGTCTTTCTTTGGGCCCTTGTTGGTTATAATTTTTGTTACATTATGATCTGAAAAGGATACATTTATTATTTCTGGTTTTCTATATTTTGTTGTGAAGTTTTTATGCCCTCATACGTAGTTGATTTTTGTGTAGGTGCAATGTACTTCTGAAAAGAAGGTATATTCCTTTCTATTCCCATTCAACTTTTTCTAGAGACCTATTAGTTCTAATTTTTCTAAAATTTCATTTACTTCCTTTACTTTAAGTTTTTTTTTTTTTTTGGTTGGATTTATCTAGATCTGAAAGGTTGAAGTTGATGTCCCCCATTAGGATAATTTTACTGTTTATGTCCTCCTGGAGCTCATTTAATTTCTCCTTTAAATATTAGGAGACTCTACCATTTGGTCCATATATTTTAAGTATTGATATTACTTCATTGTGTATAGTACCTTTTGGCAAGATGTGATTTTTCTGCTTTTCTATTTTTTAAATAGATCTAATTTTGCTTTAGCTTTGTCAGAGATCACAATTGCTACTCCTAAGGATCTGACCTGCCACTATGTTTAAGATAATTGACACAAAACACATAACTAATTATATTATGTCTCTATCCACAGATATTTATCTAAAAGAAAGACTTGGGGTGAGATCTCAGACTCTCTTGGTTGTGTTATGAGTAAGATTAGATTAGCTAGTGATTAGGAATTAAGTTGTCCCTAGCAGGAAGGAGCTGGAGCTGGGAATTCCAGGATGGAATGAGGGAGGAGGAAGTATGTCTGTGCCCTGAGTGAGGACTCCATTAGTGGTGGGCAAAAACTGTTGCCAGCCTGGGAGACCTCAGAGCAAAGGACACCCTGCTTCCTCTGTTTCCCCTGGGATCCTGTACGGTGTGGCATCTAGCAAAAGGACAAGATCTACAGTGCCAAATGTGTAATTGAAATTAACTCTAGCCCATTCATAGTCAAAAATCTACTTACCCTAGGCATCTAGGTTATATCATCCCCACCTCCCTCAGGGGGAGTGGAGATAATTTAATCATACTGACAATCTAGATTATATCATCCCCACCTTCCTCAGGGGAAGTGAAGATAAGTAACAAATCAAGAACAAGGGACTGCCCTTTGGGCAGTCCAAATCAGTGTAGAGGCTGCCATTGGTCCACTTGAGTTAGAGGTGGCCTACAGGAAATGAGGAGAGATGCTATCTCTTTAAATATGTGGCTTACAACCTGGTAAAGTTGGTTGAGGAGTGGAAGGAGTTCAGGAGTTCAGGAGTTCAGGAGTTCCGGCTTTGGACTTGGTGCTGAAGGGGCTAGGCTGAGACCTCAAATGCTTCTACTCTGAATTGTCACGTGGGTAAGTTAGGCTGACTTCCTTGGCCTACCTTGGCATTTCCAAACTCTGTCTTAAGTAGGCTTATAGCCTCTCCGATTTCTAAAGTCTTGTGGCTTGTAACCTAGTTTAATTAGCCTTTTAACCTTCTCTCTCCACCCGGACCTGGACCAGCCTCTCCCTCTCTCTAATTACTTACATTTACCTTCCTAATTGTAAATAAACTACCTTAAACTGGATGCTGACTTGGGTCTATTTTAATTATGGAATCAATCTGAATTGTTGATTCCTGGAGGCCACACTTTAAATATATATTTATAAAATACCTAAAAATCTCCCTCTTACACAAAAGAAGAAGGAGAAGTTTGAAATCTGGTGGACAGTGCTTCAAGCAAAACCTTCTCTACTTGGTTCCTGAGACAACTTTAGCTCCTGGCATCCAGAGATCATCAGTGGATTGCAGTGAGAATCCCAAAGCCACAAAGTCCTAGCTGTACTCAAGCCTGGCAGGTTCCAGGTCTGAGGCAGAAACCCAGAGACTCCATTTACAGCTCCTTGGGCCCTGTTAGTTTACATCACTAAGTTAGAGTAGAATAAGTCCTCCCATTACCCTGTGGTTTTATCCTTTATATTTTAAGTATAGAAATCCCTTTCCCACCTTTTAGTCAAACATAATTAAAGCTGTTAAGTCCCTTACCTTGTTAGCTTGTTTCTAGGGGAATCTGAGTGACAGTTAAGATCAACTGCCATTCCTATGGGAATCCAGTAAACTCTGGTCTTTCCATCCTGGTCGTCTCTCATAAATCCCAGAGTGTGTTCCCACAAACACCTTAGTTTATTTATAATATCCCTGGTGACCCCATTACATTACTTATATTTCCCACAGTTGAACTGAGCAACCTTTTTCCCAGTGGGAGAAGTCCCTCAACCTAAATTGTCAAGTTTATATCCTTACCTGTATACTATCTTTGATTTCTGTTTTTCTATTGATTTTGATAAATGAGTTTCTTTGTTATTCATCATGCATGTATCTTTATGGAACTGGTGGGAAGAGGTAGGAAGAGGATCAAGTCTTAAAAGTTTTATATTTTCTTGTCCATATTAAGAAATGGTGATCAGCATTTTAATTCAAACCTAAAAATTACATCCCCTTGATTATTAACATCTATTTTTTAATTAACAAAATTTATTTTCATGTATTTCATTCAGTTTCTCCTTCCTCTGTGCATCACATAGAAGGCATCATCTGGCAAATGTATATGTCTTCTATATTTCAGTTCATTCTCTGGAGGTGAACATTCACAATTATTGTTCAAATATTAAATCTGTAGCTACATATAAGGTTATCTTTGTTCTACCCACTTCACTTTTCACTATCTCTTATAATTAATTCCAAGTTTTAAAAATATTAATCAGGTCTTCCTTTCTTAAAGTGCAGTATTATTCCATCACAAATTTATGCCACAATTTATTTATATATTCCCCAATTGAGAGGAGATTGCTCTTCAAAATGGTTGGATTAGTTCATAGTTCAGCCAATGGTCCCCACTTTTCCACATGCCCTCCAACATCAGTAATTTTGACTTTTTGTCATTTTAGCCAATCTAATGGGTGTGAGATGTTATTTCAGAATTATTTGGGTTTGCATTTCCCTATCAATAGTGATTTAGTCCAGTGATGGGCAAACTATGGCCCAGCAAGCCAGATTGGGGGAGGGGGGTGAGACCCTGAAATGTTCTATCCTGCCTCACAACATTATCCCTAATCTGATGAATACAATGAGTAGGATATAATACAATGAAACTTCTGAAAGAGTTGCCTTAGAAAGAGACTGACAGATAAGCATTTCCTTTCTTTTGGCCCCCTCTTTAAAAAGTTTGCCCATCACTGGTTTAGACTATTTTTCATATATCTATATATGGCTATGATTTCTTTATCCAAAAACTGTCTGCTCATATCTTTTGCCCATTTATCACTTGAGGGATGGTTCTTATTCTTGTAATTTGGCAAAATTCTATATGTATATTTTATATATGAGATGATGAAATTTCCACCCCACCCAATTTTCTGCTTTCCTTCTAATGTAGGCAACATTTGTTTCATTTGTACAAAAACCATTCAATTTAATGGACTAAGAATTATCCATTTTAAATCTCATGATTTTCTCCATTTCTTGTTTACTCATAAATTCCTCTCTTATGTATAAATATGATAGGCAATATGCTCCCTCATCTGATTTGCTTGTCATATCTCCTTTTATGTCCAGATCACATATTCATTTTTTATTTTATCTTAGTAACTGGTGTATGATATTAGTCTATACCTAGTTTCTGCCAAACTACTTTCCAGTTGTCTCAAAGTATTCCTTTTTTATTTCTATGCCAGTACCAGATAGATTTGATGATTACTACTTTATAATACAGATTAATATCTAGTAGTGTCAAACCTTTTTCCTTTACATTTTAAAAAATTCTTTTGATATTCTTTGGTTTTTGTTCTTCCATTAATTGTGTTATTTTTCCCCTAGCTCAATAAGATAATTTTTAAAAATAATTTGATTGGCATGGCATTAAATAAGAAGACTAGTTTAGGTAGGATGGCCATTTTAATTATATTGGCTTCACTAGTCATTGAACAATTAATATTTCTCCAATTATTTAGATCTAAATTTATTTGTATCAAAAGTGTTTTATAATTATATTCATGTAGTTCCTGGGTTTGTTTTGGAAGATATACACCCAGTTATTTTATTATATCTATGTTTTTTTAAATGTAATATAGCTTGCTATCTTTTCTTACAGGATTTTGTTAGTAATACAATAGAAATGCTGATGATTTATGTGGACTTATGTTATATTCTGATATTTTACTAAAATTATTGACAGTTTCAACTTACTTTCTGGTTTAATGTTTAGGATTTTCCACATACACTATCATATCATGTGCAAAAGAGATAGTTTTATTATCTTTTTGTCCATTATGATTCCTCAAATTTCTTTTTCTTCTCATATTTCTACTACTAATATTTATAATACCATTTAAAATAATAGTGTTGATAATGGACATCTTTTTTTCACTCCTAAAATTGTTGGGAAGACTTCTAACTTCTCCCCATTATAAATAATAATTACTAATGGTTTTAGGTAGATGCTTCATATCATTTAAAGAAAAACTCCATTCATACCTATGCTTTACAGTGGATTTTTAAAATGAGAGTGAGTGTTGTATTATATCAAAGGTTTTTTTCTGCATATATTGATATAATCATAGGATTTTTATTACTTTTGTTATTAATAAAATTATGTTGATAGTTTTTCTTATATTAAATATTCCCTTTATTCCTGTTATAAATCCTCTTTGGTCACAATGTGTAATCTTTGTGAAATGTTATTGTAGTCTCCTATCTAATATTTTATTTAGGATTTTTGCATCCATATTCATTAATGAAAATAATCTATAATTTTCTTTGTTTTTCTTCTTCCTAGTTTAGATACTACTACTGTTTTTGTTTCATAAAAGGAATTTGGTAAAAATCCTTAATTTTTTATTTCAAATAATTTCTTTAATGCTGAAATTTATTGATTTTTAAATTCTTGGTAGAGTTCATTTGTGAATTCATCTGGTTCTGATATGTTATTTTAGGAAGTTCATTTATCATCTGTTCAGTTTCTCTTTCTAAAATAGGTTTATTTAGATATTCTATGTTCTCCTTTCATAATCTAGGCAGTTTATATTTTTGTAAGCATTTTACATTTTACTTACATTGTTAAATTTGTTGGCATATAATTGAGCAAAATATCTCTTAATAGTTTTTTTAAATTTCATCTTTATTAATTATATACTCACTTTTTCATCTTTAATGCTAAGAATTTCATTTTCTCTCTTAAAATCATATTAATCAATTATTTATCTATTTTATTGATTTTTTCATAAAACCAATTCCTAGATTTATTTATTAACTTAAAGATTTTCTTATTGATTCTGCCTTTTAATTTTAGGATTTGTGATTTGATTTTTATATAGAGGATTCAAATTAGTTCTTCTTCTAGTTTCTAAAAATTGTATTACCAAATAGATTGATCTGTTCCTTCTCCATTTTATTAATATAATTATTTAGAGGTTGTAATGGGCCATTGGAAGCTTGTTATGGTGGGTTCTTTTTTGGGGAAGCTACTTTTGAGTCTGAGGAGAACCCTGCCCCCAACTGGCCACTGTGGTTTTGCTAGTTGGTGATCAGATTTCAGTTACCCCTGACCTGCAGGAGCAGCCCAGCCTGAGACTCTGAAGCAAGAATGTGTTGCAAGCTGCTGGCTCACAATTCAGGGAGACAGAAAAATAAAGTAAGAGTAGAGATAGAGGGAGAAAAAAGAGAGAGACATGCAGAGATTATAAAAAATACATGGTAAACTAGGGGAAACTTGTGAATGATTTCACAGAGTCCAATGTATTGAGAATATAAGTTCAGCATTTATACAGTTCTCTACATACTAAAAAGTTGGAAAAGACCTTGTACCCCTTCAAACTACATTACCCAAACTCCCTTTCACCATACCCATAATTCCTTAAGCCTTTTCCTATTGGTTGTGGGTTTCACGGGCTGTTTTGATATGGTTGTTGTGGGCGTGGTGACTGGGCTTTTTGGGAGAGGAAGCGGTATGGTAAAGGGTGAGTTGGGACTCTTTCCCTGCGCTTTTAATAAAATCCTTATAAATATTATACTTTGGAGGCATTGAATATAAATTTTAAAACTTACTGTTGGCAACTTACGAAGGGACTCTCGGATTCCCTGTGAAAACAGTTCCCAGCTGTGCCCTCCCTCCCCTCCCCCAGCGGCAGAGCTTTCTGCTGTTTTTTTTTTTTTAAAACCTTTGCTGAGCTGCTTCCTCCCACTTTTTCCCAGATCTGTGCATTTTTCCTCCCAGGCGTCCTTCACATGCCTTCTCCACCCTCTCCACCCTTGCACTGGGCCCTCAGTCCGCTGCTGCCTCCCAGCACCTTCCACTCGCTTTTCCCCACTTTCCCCCATCCCTTGACTGCCTGGCCAGATGGAGTTTTAAAGCCTCAGGCTGCTTTCAGCCCCAAGCCATAGCAGGCACCAGACTGTTTTATATACTATTGCAGTTTCCTGCCACTACGTGACCTTTTTTGAGACCATCCAGCTGGCCTGCCTACTACTTCTGTGTCTGGTAAGCTTTAAAGCACCCCAGCCCCTAGTCTCTGCATGAGAAAGAGCCTTTTAACCTTGCAGAAACCCCTAACCTCTGCTGGGATTTTTGCCTTGGTGTGGGGAGGTCCTGACCTTTTTACATCCACCCCAGCCTGCTTTCTAGCTTCCCTGCCCAACTTGAGTCTTAAAAAAAAAAAAAGCAAGGTAACTGCTTCAACTCCCAGTTTCAGACTGTGAATAGAGCAAATCTACCCTTTTGGTCACAATGCTTAGCAGTATAAATGCTACTCTACAAGAAACCCTTGCGGGGTTTGCCCAATTAGGAACTTATAGAGTTCTAGATTACTTCCTTGTTTCTATGTGGCTTGTAGTTTTCTTTTTTTCTCTGTGTTGGATGGTCACAAATAAGGAGAATGTGAGCTGACATACAAGTTCAATTGAACCAGATAGTGCATCACTTACAAGTCCAAATGACAGAAGAGGATTTTCCCTAAAACAAGCCTGATTTTTGCAAACCTGTTTCCCCTAACATAGGAATATCAGACCCCTCTACTATATCTCAGGTGCAGAAAATCCTCTCTCACACTCTGAACCAATTTGCTCATGCTCTGCAACTCCTGGCTAACATGGCCTACCCACAGTCAGTAAACAAATCCTGTGCAGGCCTTTTTCCCTTAAGGGAAGTGTCCACAATAGAAGCTGATGGGGATGTGGTCACATTGAAACAACACAAGCCTTTTACAAGCCAGGATATAAAGGATTTTAAAGAAAATTGTCCGTCTTTCGCAGAGGAACCTTTAACAGTAATACAAAAATTTGATGATATTTTCTATGACTACAACCCCTCTTATAAAGATGTAGAAAAATTGCTCTGGACTTTCCTAATGGAACGGGAGAGGACTAAAATTATCTCTCATGCTAACAAACCCCGAGGAAGCAATGCAGTACGCTGGCCATCTGAAGATCCTAACTGGCAGTATAATGACCCCAAAGACTATTCAGACTTACATCTTGCTAGGGGTGCTCTTCTAAAAGCAATGCGAATATGCGCTGAGAGACCTCAGGCCTGGACCAAATTTAAATGTATTACACAATCTGATGATGAGACACCCTCCCAATTCATGGACAGACTCATTAAAATGGGAAATAGATACATGGAACTTGACCTTTCTATTGAAAAGGATGTAAGGCTAATAAAGGAACAATTTGTCCATAACTCTCATAAAGAGATCCTAGATCATTTTAAAAGAAATTGCCCTACATGGCCCGAAATGGACCTTGATGAGTTAAGGAGAACTGCTGTTTATGTCTTTAAAAACCATAAAGAGAAACAGGAAGAGAGTTATAGTATATTGGACATATTTTAATTTAATTTAAATTAAATGTAAATTAAATTTAATTTAATTTAAATGATTCTGTAAGTGATAGAGTTGAAAAACAACTAAAAGAGTTTGCTACTCAACTAATGGCAATTGCCCTTCTCCAAGAATCTAAGTTTCAGCCCCTTATATGCCATTTCTGTGGAAAAAGGAGTCATATAATGATGAACTGTAGGACTTGGAATCAAGCATCTAGAAATAATAACTTCAGAAATTACAACTTTAGAAATAATTACAATTATAGAAATAATAACAATTATAGACATAATGATTATAGAAATTATAGAAATAATAATGATTATGGAAACAATGATTTCAGGAATTGTGACTTTACAACTAGTAACAGATCTAGGTATATGGATCAGGCAATTGATAACTCATACCAAATGACTCCAGAGCAGTATATCTTGAGTGGAGCTTGGCCCCGAACCACCCAGGGTGCTACTGCCCCTCAAGGTGGAGCCCAAGGGCCTACCCAAAGAATATGAAGGTGTATGGTGGGGGGTCGAGGCACAGGGATCAAAAGATACAAACTTTGATTTTCCAGACCCTGATGCCTTACTACCTGTTGTCCCGATCCACTGCCCCCCCCCCCATACTGACAAGCCCTATGTAACATTAAAGGTTGGTAACACCTATTATGACTGTCTTGTGGACACTGGAGCTTCCAGATCTGTATTGAAGAGTACACCAGACCCATATTGCAATTCCATATGATCAATAAGTGTAATGGGGGTATCAGGAAATCCCCAAATGGTTCCAAAGCTCTCCCCTAGAACAGTAGCCATAGGGCCCCTAAATGTGGAGCACTCCTTCCTATTAATGCCTGGCTCCCCTATAAACTTGCTCGGGAGAGATCTTTTATGCAAGCTTAGAGCCACAATAAATTGTTCTCCAGATGGCTCTATGTCAGTGGAATTGCCTGAGGAATCCTTAACTTTGCTCCCTGTGCTTCTTTCAGATAGTCATGAGATAAAGGAGTCTCCCACTTTTGAAATCCCAGCAGATATACCTGAGTCTCTCTGGGCCACATCACTTTCCAATGTTGGCCTACTTAAATCAGCTTTCCCTGTCCAAATTGAAACAAAATCTAGCCCACCTCCTTCCATTCCTCAGTATCCTCTCTCAAAGGAGGGAATAGAGGGCATTACCCCAGTGATAAATTCAGTAATTGACCAAGGCATCATAATTTCCTGTAAATCTGAATACAATACGCCAATCCTGCCTGTTAAAAAATCCAAAATTAGGGCCAGATGGCAAGCATCTCTATTGATTTGTCCAGGATTTGAGGGCAGTGAACAATCATGTTATAAAAAGACACACTGTAGTTTCCAATATAAATACTATCATTTCTTCTATTCCTAGCACAGCTACATACTTTATAGTAATAGACTTGTGCTTAGCCTTCTTTTCCATACCTATACATGAGGATTCCAGACATATCTTTCCTTTCACCTGGAAAGGTTCTCATTGGACATGGGAATGTTTGCCCCAAGAGTATGTCAAAAGCCCGAGCCTTTTTGCACAGATTTTGAGCCAAGACACAAATAATATAACATTTAAAAACAGCAAATTAATTAAATATGTAGATAATTTACTCTCAGCCTCACCAGATGCCACAACATGTCAAGAAGATAGTAAACATCTTCTTTTAGAATTACATAAAAGAGGCCATAAGATCTCAAAAGGAAAGGTTCAGTGGTGTCTCCCAAAGGTGCAATATTTAGGCTTTATTTTAACTGCTGGGTCCCGTTTAATTTCTCCACAACATATTGAAAGTATCCAAAACTTAAGTGATCCTACCACTAAAAAACAATTGAGGGCAATATTTGGAGTGGCAGGATTTTGTCAGCAATGGATCCTTTGCTATGGGGAAATCACTAAGTCCCTTGTAGCACTCACAAAAAAACGCAGTCCCTGAACCACTTAAATTGGAAAAGGAACACAGAACAGCTCTTTCAAATTTAAAACATGCTATCTTGTCTGTCCCTGCTCTCAGTATCCCAAATTATGACAAACCATTTACTTTATATGTCCATGAAAGGAAAGGAGTAGCTTCCGGTGTTCTAACTCAACTTTTGGGACCTGATCAACACCCAGTAGCCTATTATTCAGCCCTATGATTTCCTGAGAGGTTATTTTTTTCTTATTTCCTTTTTATTTTTCTTTGGGCTCTTTGATGTTTTGAGAATTGATTCATATGCCTTATGCCTTGACCATGTATTCCTGTGTGATTCCTGTGTGTATCCCTGTATTTTCCTCAAGGGGAAAATGTAAAGTTGTTCTCCTCTGGGGGACTATGTTATTTCTGTAAATTTGGTCTTGAATTTGACCTTAATTTAGAACAGAAATTAGATATCTCCAAGAATCCAGAAGATGCCATAAAGATGCCTGCAGAGACCACGAACTGCACCAAAAGATCCAGAGTGAATTTCAAGACGTGGCAAATTTGAACTCTGGGGGGTTGAATGTATTTATTTTGAATGGACGCTTTATGCCAGAAAGGGGACTGCCCCCTAAATGGCTTTTGTCAATGTACCAAACATTGGTTTTGTTCTTTCTCACTTTTATTTTCCTTTTATCTCTGAATTATTGTAAACTTTAATTTGATTATGTTTTCATGATCCATTGGGGAGACCTGTCTCCCAAAGGATCACAGGGGGGAATTAAAAGTTGAAAAAGACCTTGTACCCCTTTAAACTATATTACCCAAACTCCCTTTCACCATACCCATAATTCCTTAGGCCTTTTTATATTGGCTGTGGATTTCGCAGGCTGTTTTTATATGGTTGTTGTGGGAGTGATGATGGGGCTTTTGGGGAGAGGAGGCAGCATGCTAAAGGGTGAGTTGGGACTCTTTCCCTGTGCTTTTAATAAAATCCTTATAAATACCATACTTAGGAGGCATTGAATATAAATTTTAAAACTTACAATAGTAAGAATAAAGAAATATTATATAGCAAGAAGTAGATAACATGTCATAAACATACATTCTTAAGTGCCAATTAAGACTACACAGCTGCATAAAGGAGTACATGCATTCACCAATACTAATCTTCAAAGATCTCTTTTGGTCTGCTTATTGTTGACATAGGAATTTCTTACTGTGTACAGGGGTACCAGGATGTAGGAGGTCATTCTGTCCTTGAGATATAGTTCAAGGTCTATGGTAACTAGTCAGGATGTTCTCAGCCAATTAAGAAAACCAGATGTCCTTTAGACATGATTTTTTAGATCTACAAGTTCAAGACAGGTCCTTGCCAAGGGTCTGAAGCAGATTGGCAAATATGTTTTTTCTGGCTGCTTTGGTCTTAATGGGCCTAGGATGTCCTTATGGACTTGTCAAGAGGTATACATTTTCATACAATTACTGCTTTTGTTATATCCCTCAGGTTTTGGTATATCGTCTCATTATTATAATTTCCTTCAGTGAAATTATTTATTATTTCTATGACTTGTTCTTTAATACACTCACTCCTTAAGATTCAGTTATTTAGTCTTCAATTAATTTTTAGTTTGTGTTTTCATGTAACTTAGAAAAAACACAGAACTATTAAAAAGGCATAAAGCCACTCTTTAATCAAGGGAAAGGGGGAAAAGGGCTGATTATGCCTCTTATGCAGAGCTGTGCATTATGCAGAGTGTGCTCTGCTCCCTGACCCCCTGGGAGTGACACCTCGCTAGATGATGACTCCAAGGAACAAAAGAAATTGGGGAACTTACATACCATTTGGGAGGATCCAGGGGCTGGGAAAGATGATTGACATTATACTTGTAAGGATGGGATTTACAATTAAGCTTGGGAAAGGAATCATAGCCAGAGGCTAGGGTTTAAGGGAAGGGGCTACTTACACAATGATACTAAAGGCTGGTTCCTGCTCAGGTGTGTCTTCCTGGGAAAGGGCCTTTGATACAATGGGGAAGACTACCTAAGACAAAAGAGTATTTAGCATTTACCCTAGGGTCCATTATTCAGTCTGCATCTGCTAGCCTGACATTCCCTTCAGGGTGGATTCTCAGGAGAACAGGGAACAAGGAATAAGCACAACCTTTGGGGGTCTCCAACCTACAAGCTATTTCTAAAACTTGGGGTTCATCAGATCTCACTAAGCCACAAGTTTGGGGTTTCTAGATTCCATGTGGACACATGGTCCCTTATTACATACATTTTTTTAAATTATGGTCTGAAAAGTATGCATTTAATATGTCTGCTTTTCTATATTTAACAATAATGTTTTTGTGTTCTAATAAATGGCCAATTTTTGTAAAGGTACAATATACCACTGAGAAGAATGTATATTCCTTTTTATTCCATTTCCATTCTCTCCAGTCATCTTTCATATTCTATTTATCTAATATTCTATTAATTTCCTTGATTTCTTTCTTCTTTTTTTTTGTTAGATTTATCTAATTCTGAGAGAGGAAATTGAAGATCCCCACTATTATTGCTTTGTTGTCTATTTCCATCTGTAATTTGTTTAGCTTTTCCTTTAAGAATTTGGATGTTATAATATTTCATGCACATAGATTTAATACTTATTATGCTTCATTATCTATAGTACCTTTTATCATAATGTAGTTTCTCTGTTTATCTCTTTTGATTATATCTATTTCAACTACATCATGATTGCAATCCCTTTTTTTTTTTTTATCAGCTGAAGCATAGCATATTTTGCTGTAGGACTTTATTTTTACTCTATGTGTGTCTCTCATTTTTAAGTGTTTTTTCTAAATAGCCTATTATAAGGTTTGAAGTTTTGATCCATTCTACTATCCTTTTCTATTTCACAAAAGTCAAAATAGTCAAGTCCTTAACAATCTAAATTACCTCTCAAATATGCCATCTCTTTATTCTTCGTTTAACCCCTTTCATGTAGGCCATCATTATCATACAGCTACATTCCTGCAATGCTTTCCCTAATTGTTTTTTGTCACTTCTAGTCTTTTACTATAACTTATTCTTCAGACTTCATCAGGTTCTTCTTCCTTATTAATTGGACTGATGGTCTCATTTCTCTTCTCAAAATTTTTTAGTGGTTCCCTATTATCTACTGCTTACAATGTGAACTACTTGACCTACTATTCAAATATTTCCTACCTGATGTCTTCCTACTGAACTACGTATGCTACTTTCTCCTGTGCTATATGTGTGTGTGTAGAAACATGAATGATGATCAATTAAAGGAGGACAAAAGGAATCAATCAGAAAGGTTGGAAGAAAACCAAGACTGATTGGTGTCATGAAAATACCTAGAGAGAATTGAAAAATAGATGATCAATTGTGAACAAACACTTCTGAGAAACCAAGAAAGATGAGTTCTGAAACCAGCTTTTTGGATTTAACAATGCACACTATTGAAAGAAGTTTCATTAAAATGGTGAAGACAAAAGCCAGATTTCAAGATGGTAAGAAATGAATAAGATTTAAATAATGGTAGCATTGATGGTAGAAATTTTTCTTGGAGTTTATAAGTTAAAGGGGATGATAAACAATGATATGTATGGATAATAAATAAGACCGTAGTTCAAGCAGTGAGCAGCTAGATGGCACAGTGAAGTGATTGGCTTGTAGTCAAGAAGGCTCATCTTCCTGAGTTTAATTTGGCCTCAGTTATTTTTTAGCTGTGACCTTGAGAAAGCCACTTCTTTCTGTTTCCCTCAGTTTGTTACCTATAAAATGAGCTAGGGAAGGAAATGGCAAAGCACTTCATTACCACTGTGAAGAAAACCCCAAATGGGTTAAAGAAAAGCTGGACACAATGGAAATGACTGAACAACAAAAAGTTGAAGTAGATAGTAGACAATCAAAATATTTTTTGTTTCATTCTGTTTCTAACGTATGAGGAGAGATATAAGCATGTCTATAGATGGCAGGAAAACACCACTGGATAAAGAGTGGTTAAAAACTAGAAGGAGGGAAGTAATACATGATGAGGCAGGCTCTTGGAGATGAGAAGAAAGAATATGAAATCAAGGACATAAGAAGAGTAGTTTGTCTTGATATGGATCATTTCATCCTCTTATTGGGATTAAAATAAGCATTTTGGGGTAATTAGGATCTTAGTAAATTAAGCATAGGGTCAGATTACCTTTAAGGCACAGCTAGAATCTTGGAAAGGATTCTTGCAGGGAATCTTGAGGACTTTAAAGTCTGTTGGGATCCAACGACCAACTCACTCCTGGAGGTGTGTTGCCTTGTGAGGAAACTAGTGGATTGGCTCTTTGGGAAAACTGGAAAACTGAGTGGTGGTTGAAGGAGAAAGCAGGTTGAAGTGTCAGGAATAAGATTGTGGAGAAGATCAACAGAAAGAAGAGAGTTCCTGTGTGTGGTTGTTGACAGAGGCAGGTCATTTTTGAAGGCTGTCTTAGACCCAGAAGCCTAAACTCAGCCTGAAGAGTGGCAGTTGGCAGAGAGAGAGAATTACCAAACTGATTCAGAGCTGGAAGAAATTTACAGAGACAGTAAAAACTTAATTATAGCCAAGAGGATTATTAATTAAACATAGTGTATTTAGAATAGTCCCTGGGGATTATTAAGAAGTGTTAAGAAGGAGGCTCCAGGAAACTTGAGCAAGAAGAAAGTGCTCTCAAACTAGAGGGAATGGGTAAAAGTTTAGATCCCCTTTTAGATTAGGGAATTAATCTTAATCCTCAAACCTTTGTTTATCTTTCCTTTCCTACCTTAAACCTTTTCAATACTTATTAAATAGGCTTGTTAATAAAACTGTCTCCAAGTAGTTTTACTCAGCCATTTTAACTAGGCCCAACAACTATACAGAGCCTCAGCTCAAACCCAGCTGGCAACCAACTGCCTTTAACAACAATAACAACAAATGAAGATAAAAAATATGTATCCCAATTAACAAATAACACTTAAAGACTAGAACAAAGGAGGAGGGGAATTGTTGAGCTAATTTAAAGTGTAGAACCGGGGTAGGGGGATGTTATGGTAGAAGTAATAGAAGTAGAAATGAATTTAAGTAAAGTTAAAGTTAGTTTGCAGAGAACAAAGAACATCATTGTTCAGAGTCAGTTGTTGGTGTGAAGGCTGAGGGGTCAACCAGGCCTGGCCCAGCTGGGTTGAACTCAGACATCTAGAGTTTATCCTTTTTCATCTTAAAACCTATCATATCTTGATAAACCAACAAGGGAGGATTTATAGTGTCAGGAAGAATAGAGAGGGCTTTGGGGATATTAGCAAGAAGCAGGGAGCAAAAGGGAACATCAAGATAAAGAAGGCTTCATCTCCTGGTGAATGTAGAGGGAAGAAGGAAGCGAGAGACCTTATTGATCAGGGAATCCTGGTTCCTAAATCCTCCCTCCCTCCCTTTTGTTTTACCAATAAACCTGTTAGTTTTTACATTAACAACTTTTTGAAGAGTTGTGTTCCGGCCCAGTGTGGTAAGGCACAACTGCCTTACTGTACTAAAAGGAGACTGAGGTATCCCTTGGTGGATTTCAATATCCACACACCTCAGTGTACCCTTCTATTTCAGGGAAAGGAAACTTTCTTCAATATAGTATATTTAATGGGAGCTTTCCTGATTATTAACATTCTTTCCTTCTTGATACTGCCTTGTATAAATACTTTGTATTTACTTGTTTGTTTGTTTTTAAAACCCTTATCTTTTGTCATGGAGTCTATTGGCTCCAAGACAGAAGAATGGTAAGGGCTAGGCAATGAGGGTCAAGTGACTTGCCCAGGGTCACACAGCTAGGAAGTGTCTGAGGCCAGATTTGAACCTAGGACCTCCCATCTCTAGGCCTGGCTCTCAATCCACTGAGCCACCCTGCTGCCCCCCTTTGTATTTACTTGTATGCATGTTGTATCCCTCTAATAGAAGTGAAGCCAGGTACTATTTTCATTTTTGTTTTTATATTGTATTGTTAACTTTGAAAAAATACAGAACTATTAAATAGTCAGAAAAGCCACTCTTTAATTAAGGAAAAGGGGGAACAGGGCTGATTAGGCCTCTACTCAGAGATGCCCGTCATTTCCCTTATGCAGAGTCGAGGATTGAACACTGCTTGCTCTGGTCCCTGACCCCCTGGAAATGCCACCTTGCTAGATGTGGACTCCTAGGAAAAAAAGAAATTGGGGCACTTATATACCACTTGGGAAGATCCAGGGGCTGGGAAAGATGATTGACATTATCATACTGAAATCAAGCCTGGGAAAGGAATCATAGCCAGAGGCTAGGGTGTAAGGGAAAGGGCTACTAACAATGGATACTAAAGGATGGTCCCTGCCCAGGTGTGTCTTCCTGGGAAAGGGTCTTTGATATGTTGGGAAGACTACCTAAGACAAAAGGATATTTAGCATTTACCCTAGGGTTCATTATTCAGTCTGCAACTGCTAGTCAGAGATTCCCTTCAGGGTGGATTCTCATGGGAACAGGGAACAGGGAACAAGCACAAGCTTTGGTGGTCTCTAACCTACAAGCTATTCCTAAAACTTGGGTTTCATCAGATCTCACTAGGCTACAAGTTTTGGGGTCTCTAGATTCCATGTTGACAGTATCAGATTCTTTATGATCCCCTTTTGGGAATTCCTTGGCAAAGATATTGGAATGATTTGCTATTTCCTTTTCCAGTTCATTTTACAGATGAAGAACTTGAGGCAAATGTGATTAAGTGACTTTCCTAAGATCATACAACTTCTAAGTATGATTTAAAATTTGGCCTCAAACACTTACTACTATAAATGATTCTGGATAAGTCACTTAACCCTGTTTGCTTTAATTTCCTCAATTATAAAATGAGCTGGAGAAGGAAATGGCAAACCACTTCAGTATCTTTGCCAAGAAAACACAAAAAGAGGGTCATGAAGAATAGGTACATAATAAATGTTTGTTGGATTAGAAAAGAAAACAAACACAATTTCTATTTGATGTTAGCTGATACCATTCAGAATAGGTTTGTACTCTATATGGCTTCTAATGAGATAACACCATAGCCAAAGCCATTTCCTAGAAGCTTCCTCAAAGACTGACCACATCATACATAGGCTTCAAGGATGAAAAGAGCTACAGTTTACAGGGATAAAGGATAAATTGTGTGCTATACTATTAATCTTTGTGAGCCTAGTCATTACCAACATTTAACAAGGAAGTTAAAAAAAATGATTATCTAGTGACAAGAAAAAAAGTAGCTTTGCATCAGATACCTTTTAAATATTCTGACCACAGGACACCTTTGAACTCAGACTACATCTTATCTAGTAGTGTGAATAAAAAAGAAACCAACACCAAACAAACCAAAAAATCCAACTTAGTCATTCTTGCTTTGAGTACCACAGTCTCTATTTAACATTCCATCTTCATATACTGTCTACATTGTTAAATTGCCTGAAACTGCAGAGCAGTCAAGCAGTACACAAATTAAGCCACAAAGTAATCGGATTTCAATCACTAAAAATTCACAGCTCAATTAAGTTATTTACTGAGATGTTTGTCTTAGCTGCAGAATTCTTTGCATATTTATTGCTACTTCACACTAACCTTTTAGAAATATCCTGATGTGAAAATAAAAAGGCACATTTGTTTTATAAGGTAGGTTAAAGTTATGGCTTCAGGTATTTAAAACTGAATAAAAAGTCAATTACCTTCAGGTTTGCCAAGAGAATGATTAGGTATCTATAATAGAAAATGGACTGCAAATTATCTTGTTATGTTTTGTCTCTGAAAAAGGATTATAAAAAACGTATAATTTCAGGTAATATTCCAATGTGCTATTCTTTCCTTCACTTTTTCTGACCAAAAATAAATCTCATTTTTCCAAGGTTCAGCAGATACGGGTTCCCTCTTGTAGAAGCTAGCATTAAATTCAGTTGTTTTTCTTTAAATTATTCATAAAAAAAGCCCTCAGCTTTTAAAATTTACTTCACTGTCAAATGGGTATAATAATTACTATTTTCAATCACCAAGAAAATATAATGGCTTTCTTATCATATGTATAAAGTGCCTTGAAATTGTTAGAGAAAATGTAAATTACATATAATCATAAAACCAAAAATACATATAACATTGTAAAAAGTATACACTTAGGAATATGTTTTGAAAACTGACAATACAAGAACATAGATCTAGTGCTAAAAGGGAACCTCATAGGTCCGTGTTGGTGAACCTATGGCACCTGTGCTGGAGGGACCTACTCTTCTCCACTTCCACTGCACCTGAGGACATTTTTCACATCACCTGCCCCTCTGCCTAGCAGCCCAATGAGAGTGCTTCCTCCCTCCCCTATCCAGAGTGAGCCAGAGTCTAACATGAGGCATGAAGGTTGCAGTTTCTAAAAGGTTCTCTAAAAGGTTCTCCGTCACTGCCATAGATAGATCTTCTGGTTAAACACTATAATTTCACAGATTAGGAAACTGGGATCCAGAAGAGTTAATTGATTTGCCTAAATTCATTCAGTAATAAGTGACAGAAGGAAGATTTGAACTCACAGTCTCAGACTCCAGAGCCAGTGCTTTTTTCATAAATCAGTCAGTTTAAGATATATAAGATGATGCCATGTTTATAGTAATTGAGTCAGTATAAATTGGATAATCATTTTGCCTATTCTTTCCTTTGCTGTTTGTATCTGCAACAAAATATCATTTCCGGCCCCAGCTATTCAGAAGGAAACAAAACTTCTCTTTGTTATATTTTTATTACAAAGAATCATAAAATAATAGAATCTTAAAAATTAGGGACCTTAGAGATCAACCAGTTCACAAAAATGAAGCAGAAATCATCTGAACAACATTTTTGACAAACAAGGGAAAGGAAAGAGAACAATCATTTATTATGTCTATTATAATCTTTAGTACTGTGTTATGTGTTTTATAATTCTTATCTCATTTGATCTCATTTGAGTCTTACAATAACCTTGCAAAATAGATGCTATTATTATCTTCATTTTTACAGTCAAGGAAACTAAGGCACACAGCGGATGTCACTTTTGCAGGGTCACAACTTGTGAATGTCTGAGGTTGGATTTGAATTCTAGTCTTCCTGACTCCCAGCTTAGCAGTCCATCTATGGGCTATCTAACTACCTCAAGCTGCCCTTATAATAAAGTATAATAAGAAGCCTCAATGTGAGGACTTTTAGAGGCAGATAATGTATTTTCTCAAGAATTGGTCCATTATGTTTTTGGACCAACCCTTTATTAAGACGCTTTTCTGAAATGTGATAGATTCCCTCTTGTATAAACCTATAGGGGGATGCTCAGTACTGGTTTATGGCAGCTAGACTTGGAGAATTAAAGTGTTAAAATATCATAAGCAACAGGCAGTGAATATCTTTTAAGACTAAACAACAAAACAGTGCAGGTGTATAGACTGTAGATCTCACTGCTAAATTAAATTTGCTCAAACATTCCTTTGAGACAAGAGAATGAGCTGGAGTTGAAACTATTCTGATTTTCTCCATTTTTCTAAGGATATTGGCAGCTTCAGCTTTAAGATAAGAAAGGTGTTAAGAACTCATGCGATTTAAAGGACCACTAACTTAAGGATGATGCTAAAATTTTTGTTAAATATATGCTCTCTTGGTGTTAAAAAAGTGATGAAGATTTAAAGGTAAATTTTCCATGAAATGGCTTAGACTATATAGAGTGTCATCATTATCATTAGCCATTCTCTCAATTCTTGGCTTTCTGAAAAAATAATAGGGGGAAAAAATCCCACCAAACCTACTGAAATAGCTATGTATTCTCTTTGATTTTTTCTTTTTAGCAGAATAGCTTTTTCAGTTCATAGTGCTGCTTCTTCTGACATATTTAAAATTTATTCACAGAAAAAGTACTATTTTGGGGAGGTATTGATGTTCCATTGAGCTTAAATATGGCAAAAGCAAAAGGTTGTTATGAATGTTAAGAATGTTCCTTTGATGATTAGGCTTGTTCATGTGCTGCAGCAACCACTGTTAAAAGAAAGCATATCTTGCTTGGTAGGAGATGGAATACTATCTGGCCCAGCACTGAAAATGCAAATGCTATGGGCACTGTTTCTTCATTGAGGCTGATGGTGTTGATGACCTGCTATGCCATCAAAAACCTGCAAGTCGATATTGAATGTTAGGCTTCTGTACCCTAAGTAGCTGAGCTATCCTTCTCTCATCCAGAAGCAGTACTGCCCCATTAGCTTTACTAGTCTTCAGGGTAAATTTAAAAATGCTCTCACCATTTTCCTATTGGCCATCCAATAGAAAAGTCTTTAATGGTGAATTGGAGAGTTCTGAGAATTAGCATGGTTGGATTTCTTTCAGTAAAATGAAAAAAAAAACCAACACAATATCAAATTATGTTGTAGGTCATGATAACAAAAATGCTATGGTGTAGCTCACTGATAGTTTCCTTTCCCAAGTAAATTCAGGTAATGTTGGGCTCACAAATTCAGGTAGCCAGCTTTTCAAGTTTTCCTTTCTTATTAAATCCATCTGAATTAAGATCTCCTTAAAGGATATACTTGTTTATTTAGTTTTCTTAAGTAAATAAAAGATCAAGATTCTTTAGGTATGGGAACAGAGTGATTGTAGAAATGAAATCATTTAAGGTTTCTAAAATTATTTCTTTAAAAAACATTCTATTTAATAAACTCCAGATTCCCTATTATCTGCAGAATCAAATATCAAATCCTTTATATGGCTTTTAAAATCCTTCACAAATGGACTTCTTCTTACTTTTTCCAGTATTCTTATGCATTATTATATTCTATATATTCTACAACCCAGTAACATTGACCCATTTGTTTGCTCCCACAAGACATTCCATCTCTTGATTCTGTGCCCTTATACTGGCTATTTCCCATGCTTGGAATGCTTTCTCTTCTTACCTCTGACTCTTGGCCTCTGTCAAAACTCCTTTCCATTCCTACCTTCTTTAGGAGGCCTCCTCTATCTCCTTTATTATTGCCTTCCCTCTGATATTACCTTCAATTTTATATATATATATATATATATATATATATATATATATATACANTTAAGGTTTCTAAAATTATTTCTTTAAAAAACATTCTATTTAATAAACTCCAGATTCCCTATTATCTGCAGAATCAAATATCAAATCCTTTATATGGCTTTTAAAATCCTTCACAAATGGACTTCTTCTTACTTTTTCCAGTATTCTTATGCATTATTATATTCTATATATTCTACAACCCAGTAACATTGACCCATTTGTTTGCTCCCACAAGACATTCCATCTCTTGATTCTGTGCCCTTATACTGGCTATTTCCCATGCTTGGAATGCTTTCTCTTCTTACCTCTGACTCTTGGCCTCTGTCAAAACTCCTTTCCATTTCTACCTTCTTTAGGAGGCCTCCTCTATCTCCTTTATTATTGCCTTCCCTCTGATATTACCTTCAATTTTATATATATATATACATATATATATATATATACACATATGCACATCTACATACATATTATTTGCATAGTTAATTCAAATGTTGTCTTCCCCATAATGCCTAGCACCTAGTAAATGATTTTTTTAAAAAAATGTTTTCATTCAGAGAATGTATTTTGAAGTATGCCTCATATTTAGCCAAATATAAAAGAATAAAGTATTACAGAAAAAAGAGGTCTCGTATTTGGACTTTGTATCTAGGACCCAGAAAAATGACACAAGGAATCTTAGTCCTGGCCTAGGGCCTGGGATTTCAATCACTTTTGGGTATTGGATTCCATAACCTTCTGGAGCTTATTTCATGAATATATAACCGTGTTTCCTGGGATGGATCTCTAGGATTCTTGGGCTGAATGAGATCCATCTTTTCTAAACATGCCCCTCTGATGGATAAACCCATTCTTTACAATCTAAAGCATACCACCCTAGTTAGGCTACCTGAGAAGACCTAAGACTTGCCATTAAATGGAAATAATTTGTAATGTCTCCATTTGAGTGGGATGACCTTGGCCAAAGTAACACTTTACTTATTTCTGTCTTTATTTTTTGGTCATGGTAGCAGCCTGCCAACCCCACGTCTTTCTGTTGCATTAATTATTTTGTCTTATTTTTTGTCTTTGACTTCATTACCTAGTCTATCTATGCTGGTGAGGAATATGAGGCTATGTTCCCTATTTTACTTTTGAACAGGTTTATGCTTTCTCCTCCTGAGTTTGGAGTTCTTGTTCTTTTCTCCAAGCTAATCGACCAATATTGGCACTTTTTTGGCTGATAAAGACCCCAGCTTTGCTTGATAAAGACCATCTGAAGGACAAGTCCTCAACCCTTTTCTAGGATAAACCCTAGTATTCCACATCATGACTGGGTGTTTGGGTTAACAGCTTTGAACTTGTAAATAAAAAGTATGCCTTTTTCTTAGCAAATTTGTCACATAACTTTGTCAGTTATGATGAAAGTGAGATATGTTACATATGATTATAAAATTTTGACTTTTTTATATTTCAGAATCATTAGGAAGTGACAAAATAAAATTTGTTAGTTACAGAAACACAGAATTTCAGAGTTGGAAAGGCAATCTATAATTTGAAAAAAGTATCCAAAAAGTATAATTTGAAAACAAAGCAAACCCAATATCCTTCTGCTGAAAGTCCTCCAGGACAAGGAAATTCATTGCCTCCAAAGAGAGACCATTTTACTTTTGAAGAGCTCTTATTATTAGGGATTTGTTTTCCTTACATCAGCTCTCAAATTGAATCTTTGCATCTTCAATCCCTTCTTCTAACTTGGCCTGATGAGACCAAATGACACATTTTATTCCTCCTCCAGAAAGAAGTCTTTTAAGTACCCATAAAAAAGCTACTGCATTCCTTTTAAATTATCTTTTTTCCAAGCTAAAAACTCCTAGTTCTTTCCAGGAATATTTGTTTAGCAAAGAGCTGAGTCATTGAAAAATTCTGGTTGCTATTCTCTAGATGTTCTCCATCATCTCAGTATTGTTCCTTAAGTGTAGTAGTCTAAACTGAGAACAATTTGTTAGATCTATTCTGATTGGGGTAGAGGATAGGATTGAGAATCTTCCTTACTCCTAGAAACAATTTTTATTTTAAAAGAATGTAGCCCAAGACTATAGAGATTTTTTGGTTATCATATCATCCTATTTATTCACATTATGTTCAAACACTTTTCAGACAAACTGTCATTAAACTAGATGTACTACCTATGTTATCTTGTACTTAAGAATCTGATTTTTTGAACTCAATTATAAGACTCTACATTTATCCTTATTATATTTCATATTATTGAATATCTAAGTAAATAATGAAAAGAGGTTGGGATGAAGGGAGATTAGCACTTATGTGTCCCCAACTCTACTATAAAGCAATAGTCATGAAAACCATTTTGGTAAAAATTTAAAAAATAGGTCAATAGAACAGACTGGACAAGTGAAAATTTTCCCTTATTTTATTTAACCAATCAATAAGCTTTGAGGATATACTTTCTGTATCCCAGGTATTATATAAGAAACTGGTCTTACAAATACAAAACAAAACAGTAGCTACTGTCAAAGAATTTACTTTCAAGTCAAGGAGAAAAACATTAGATATATTCAGCTAATTCTTACCTGTCAAAATGTCTCAGGACCCTGACTTTACTAAGTGATTCCTCCTAGAACTATGTCCTTCTGTGCCATCTGCAAATTTGAAAAGGATACCAATTATACTTTCATCCAAGTAACTGATAAATATATTTAATAGCACAGGGTCAAGCAAAGGTGCCTGGAGTCAGTCTTATGAGTTCCTTTTACCATATGCTGAGATTGGTGTTTCTTCCATTGAAGTTTTATATTCATTTTGCACAATTGATTCTCTCTTTTATCTTTGAGCTATTATTATTTCATGTAAAGGAGTTCCTATTTTAAAGAAACATCTTCTTATTATGTTCAATTTAATTTGAATATAAATGTATTCCTGGCGTTAGGACCCTGCTGAATCCAATACCTGCTGTCTCAAAAAGCTGATTCATTTGAAGTTGTGGCAGCTTGAAAGATAATCCTTTACACGGCTCTTGATTACAAGAGAGGCTCCATTTCAAATTGGTTTCTTTTCAAAAAATCTAGATTTGTTGAAAAGACCTACTTTCTCCTACATGGTTCAGATCGCAATATTGTATTTCCTAGAGGCTACCACAGGCTTTATGATTTGAGCCTATGGAGAATTAGAATTCAGATAAAAGGGATTAGATACAAAAATAAACAAAAGACAGAGCCTTGAATGGTTTTTTAAGTCAGAAAAAGCTTCTCTTTTTTTGAACTCATACAAAATTATATTAATGGAGAAGGCTGTTTATTTAACCAAAGTTTGATCCTTTAATTTTCATACTTTAGCTGTCTGGTCATTTATTCTTCTCTAAGAGTCAGTGTGTAGTAGATGGTGTAAAGATGGGGAAATATGCACAGGCTGTTCTGGTAAATCAGCAGCTGGACAGCGTTCCTCCTTACAACAGGCCAGTATGGTGGTCACTGAGATTCTCAACTGACAATTAGGATCAGCTAACTAAATCCTTGATGTTAAATAACTCAGTGCCTTCTTGGTGAAATTGATTGTACTGTTCTGACTGTGATTGTGTAGATAGTTTTAAAAGCTTTGAGATTAGTCACTGGCAGGAGTTGATATCTGCCTCTGAAAACCGACTCAGAGTACCAGTCTGACTGACAAGCCACTCAATGAGATTCTTCTTCCAGGAGGAGTAACAAATAAGTGGACAGATCTTGAATAGTTAGGTAAACTACTTTAATTAACTTTAACTGGGATAATTCCAAATGGTAAAGGACTGAGGGAAATTGAGTTAGGAAAAAGGGTTGAGGATAAACTGAACTAGCTGAATTAAACTAGTTTATAAGCCTTCTGGCCTTCCCCAGAGGGGAAGCCTCAAATGGAATCTTGATACAGTTGTTGACTTGGTTACCTAGACCAAAAGTGAGAAATGACAGATTTGAACTTGGCTGGTTACAGATGATGATTGATCTTCAATGATGGTTTTTTGATGTTATTGATGAAATGATTTGATTGATGATGGTAAATAATAGTTGATAGCAGACTATGAGACTATCAGATCTGAGCAATGGATCCTAGATAGGACCAGCTAATACAAGCTTATGGTACAACTTCTAGGTTTGGCTGGAGAGATTTCTTACCACCCTATCCACCCACTAATTACTCAATACTGAGTTCCTTGGCTTAGGGCTGATCTCCTATTTATAGGGGTTGCTCCAACGGTCTTTTCCAGTCTCATGCCAGTTCTGGGAATTCCAAAATCTGAACTATCAACTGGCAACTGTTTGCCCAAAATGGCTTCTTGTAAAAACTAATTACAATGGTGATTTTAGAATTAGAAAAACTTTGGTTAAAATCCATCCTCAAATACCAGCTGTTTGCAAGTCATTTTAAACTCTTTGAGCCTTAGTTTTCTTCTCTATAAAATAGGGATACTTATTCTCTTATAAAAAGTAACTACTCCCCAAGATTACTGAGAGGCTCAAATGAGATAATGTATAGAATATTGTAAATTAAATTTAAAGTGGTATATAAAAGGCATTTGATATTGTTTTGTTAAATTTCTCTTAAAATTCTACTTAGATAACACCTTTTATGTTCTCTGATCCATTCTCCCTATCTGCTATTGTCCTCCCTGCAAACTTACCTGTATTTATTCTGTATACACTTATTTATGCATACAATTTTCATTTTTTGCTACATGCCTAGTGCCTATCTCAATGCTTGGCACATTGAAAGTGCTTAAAAAGTGCTGTTTGATCAACTGATTATCATTTTATTTAATACTGAAAATCTGCAAATTTGTAACATAAGTTTTCAGGATGGGTGTAAAAGTGACCTAGTTGAGGTAGGAAGTAAATGAAGTTGTGTCCAGCTTCCAAAGCTTTCTAATTAAGTCCCAAGTCCTATTTAATCAATCATAGGCTCCCAGCATGTAATTTCCTTCCTAGGAAGAGTGAGACATTCTAGTCATTTCGGACCACATATTTGGAAAGTTTTAGTCTTGCAAAGAAACTTAAAGCTACTGCTGCTTAATGCTTTCCATTTAGAGGTGAGGAAAATGAGTCACAAGAGTTAGTAAACTATATTCTGTTAGTGGCAGAATTGAAACTAGAAAGCAGCACTTCTGACATCCCAAAAATACATTTTGTTGTTCTACACTTGTTGCAGTGTGTCCAGAAATCTTCAATGCATTTCTCAAAGCACCCAATGTTTCCATTCATTATTAATGTTAAAAATTCTTAAGTTTTATCTTAATATTTTGTTACTTTAATGGCTCTGAGTTCTCGTTAATGTATTCCTTTCATTGGTGTACTCAATCAAACAAAAATCCTTTATTAAGTGCCTAGTATGTGCCAGACACTATGCTAAGCTCTGAGAAAATAAACAAGCAAAGGTAAAGTATAGCCCTTTCCCTTCCAATCTAATGGAGTACAGTCCCCAAACAATATCCTGAGTTGTTCTTGTTGTTATAGAACTCTCTAGAGAGGTGCTGTCCAACACACCACATGCTTTCCTTTAGTTTAGATGTATGCTTTTTATAATATATGGGGATCAGTGAAAGCTCAGTCTGTCCATTTGTTGTTCTATCTTTTCCTACCTCTTTCTACCTTATTGCTCACCATCTTCTGTACTATTTATACATTTTGTCATATCTTTTATTCTGCTTCTTGAATGAAGGCTACTGTTGAAAATATATACTACTGTTCTTATTACCAACATATGTCTCTCCATTATCTATTGGGTTATCTCTAATTTTGATTCTTCAGAAGTTGGACATAAATTTGCAGCTCTAGGGCATCACTGGATAAATATTTGGGTTTAATACTTGGCTTTTTACCTCAAGGAATAGCTTTAGACCATACAACACCATTTTCTGAATGTAATCCAGTCAAATTGCTGTTTTTTCATTTCAGGTCCTATTTCATTGTTCGTCTGTAGTGCCTCTGCCATATATACCAACTTGATGGACTGACTTCACAATTTCATGCCAGTCTGAAAATAGAAGAATTAGATCTATACTGCTTAGCCCAAAAGGGCTGGCGATTGGGAACAATAGATAGGTATGCCAAAGAGGTGAACTGAAATACATAAAAACTTAATAACAATCAGAGCTATCCTGGCACAAAGTACATATATAGAGATTACTCAGTGACTTGTTGGTTTATTGATTGAAAGAGTTTAATGTGTAGCAAGGGGTCCATCATCTGAGATTTTCTAGCAAGAACTAGATGACCTTTAGTAAGATCTGCTATTGAGGGGTTTTTCAGTGGCTAAATGGACATTGAAATAGCTTTAAATTCCACAGTTCTATGATTCTGTTATTATTTCTGGACCCAATTCCTTTCACACATGCTTATATCTCTTTGGCCCAGTCATATTATAGGCACATTGGTGGTGAAATGGATAGAGTTCTGGACTTAAGAGTCAATATGACCTGACTTCATATCCCACCTGAGGCGATAACTTGCCATGTGACCCTGAATAATTCACTTAACTGTTTCAGGTTTAGTTTCCTTATCTATAAAATGAATAAAACAATTATACCTACCTTTCAGGGTTAATAAGCATTATTCAAGATATTATTTTTAAAGTGTGTGAAGATAGGATTGACTCTCCCCTTGCTTACTTTTAAATTTAATCAACCAAAAGTGAAGACACCTCTACTTAACACTCAGTAGGGGAGGTTCACAAACCATTTACTAAAGTGAGATATACCTTCAGAAGCAACTGACTGCCTCCTGGGCAGTGTTAAATATATTTAAAGTACATATATAGAAATTGTCCCAATGAAGTGGAGGAAAGGACAGGAAGTGACATAAAAAAGGGACTATAAAAGATGATGAATTTCCTGTTCATGAGGTCTTTGGTCTTTGTCCTGAATCTTTAGCTTGAATGACCTGGCACTGGCAACCTCAACTGCTTCTGGTAAGACTGCTCTTGGATCTTCCCCTTTGGACTGGGACTACATCTTGGAGTTACAACTTGGGTGAGTGAAAAAAAAGCTGACCCTCCTTTCCTGACTTCTGGAGAGATTAGCACCAGAGAGGCCACCCTCTCAGAGGAGGCCACGTGGAGGAAATTCTTGTTTAATCCATCACTGGGCTCTCTGACTGGGGTTAACAAGCCCTGCCAGAGTGGAACCAGGAGCTGGAGCAAATATTTAATGTGTTAGGTTAAATATCTTCTCTACCCTCCTTTTACATTTCTCTACTTTCACTCTTTTCCTCTTTTTGTAAATAAAGCTGCTAAAAAGTCATTTTGACTTGAGCTGTATTAATTTTTAAAATCAACCACATTCTCTTATATTTAGTCCAACCATAAATTTAATCCCTACATGTGTTTTGCAAACATTATACATAAATTCTAGCTATAATTAGAACAAATGAGCCTTTGATAAATGCTGGTTGGCTTTTTTACTAATATCAATATTTCCATAAGTGAAATATACTCTGTTCTGTTTTAAACTTGTTGAAATCCTATTGTCCTAGTTTAGATGCCATATCTTTCATATAACCTTCTCTGATATCCATAGGGGAAAATAACCTCTCCTTCCTCACATTTACATAAAATGATTTGGATGCATCTCTTACTGTTATTGTATTTTGCATTCTATCACATTTATTTGTTTGCTTTTTATTTTTATTTCTTACTTTGTAGCATCCTTTAGGGTAGGTCTGTGGTGATTTTTATCTCCCTGATACTAGTATCTAGTACAGTACTTTGCACAGAGTCAGTGCTTGCTAAATACTGACTTGAATTAACTTATATGAAATGAGGGGCTAGTCTAGATAGATCATCTGTAAGTTCTTTCCCAAACTAAATCTACTGATCATGTGGGCTATCAATGAAACTGTGATTCTTGGACAAATGCTTAGAACTACTTTAAAACAATCTTGAATCTGATCTTACAGAAACAGAATAAAGCAACTTCTGCCCAAGTAAAACTTATTCTAATGCTCTTTGAGCAGGGGTCGGCAATGTATGGCTCTCAAGCCATATCTGGCTCTTTTGAGGGTCAGATATGGCTATTTCTGCAGGAGCCATAAAGTCAATTTTTTTTTTTCAGGCACTGTTACAGGAGCGCGCACTGTGAGCACTGTACGGTTCTCACAAAATTACATTTTAAAAAATGTGGCGTTTATGGATCTCACGGCCAAAAAGGTTGCCAACCCCTGCTCTTTGAGTTAATCAAACATCTGAAAGTAGCAATATTTAAGGAGTATCTTTAACTGATTGTTTTATCTTATTATCAACTAATCATATGTGATATTGTTATAGGGGTGCAATGGTAAACCCCTGGGTTCTGGAAGGAAACCTTTCTCAAGAATGAGAGGACTCCAGACTTAGCTTAAAAGTAAAAAGAAAGATTTATTAGTAAGATAGGATTAATGGCCAGGAAGACAGCATGAGTGGAACAGCCATGGCAGGCTGCCCCCCCAGTACTCCAGTTCTCACCCTTTTGTATCCTTTCTGGTAGTGTGCACTCCTTGCATTCAGGTGTTTAGTGGGTACAGGATCTGTCCAAGACCCTCAGGGCTTAGACTGTCAAGGTGTATCTCTTTGTCTATCTCAACTTAAAGGAATTCCAAGGGCAATGGTCTTTGCCTCAGGAGTCACTGGGGCAGGAAGAGGGAAGGGAATTTCTGTGTTCACAGCCTATCTGAGTTAAGGGGTACAGGGGCCCTGCCATCTCTGCACAATGCCCATGTCAATATGGATTTATATCACTCTCATCTTTAAAAGTGTCACTATTCTTTAGTTATTCTTTTATGTGAATAGCACTCTGCAAGTGTCTGTCTTATTCAAAAGGTTCTGAATAGGAAACGAGGGGGAAAGTTCCCATTCTCTGCCTCTACCTCTGCTCTTGGAATCCCAGGGAATTGGGGCTTCTTACCTGGACAAAAGATGGTAATAAAGGAATGTTAATATAATGACGGGAAAAGATTTGGGGTCCATTATCTGGGATCTAAACTAGTTCACTTAGTTCTAGTTACGCAAAGACTCCCACAAACACCATTTAGATCCTGGGGAGGGGACTTCTGGGAGCCATGGGGTGCTATGGAGTCGAACCATATTGTGCAGTTAATTAACCTCTCAGAAAGATGAAAGGAAACTACCCAGTAGCACAAACTTGATTTATGTTTATTTTTGTATTTGTTCTTTTATTTTTTTTTCCATTTGGTTTTCTTCTCCCTAGCCCATTGCCATATGCTGTTGGGACTCCACTATAATTATCTAATTCACAGATGAAACAAGAAGTGAAACAAGCAAAATAGAAACTTAACAGCTATTCTTGGGGACTCTGATTTAATCAGAGCTGTCTCTATTTTGAAAAAAATGTAAGGTTCATTTAGATGTTGGTGCTGTGTCCTAGCCTTAGGATATTAAGTATAAAAAATTTGAAGTCATTTTTTTAATGTTTCTTCCATTGTTTTGGTGAGGCCACACCCTAACTGTGGTGGAAGACATCCCTCAGGATGGATTAGTTTTGCATGTATGAGGGTGCTGCCTATTTACTTGATACTACATAAAGCAAGGCAACCTGGACTCTTCAGGTGTTTTCATTTGGGGAAGTTTTGCTGATAATTGACTAAATTTTTCACAGATGGACTACAAATTGTTATTCATTCCCATGGGGTGTAGTCCACAAGGTAAAACTTCCTTGCTTTCCTCCAATATAGATCCACAGCTCTAAGATTCTAAAAAAGGGAAAAAAAGGATTTTAAGGGCAATTTATCCATAATTTCAAAGCCCATGTGAGTCCAAAAGAGCTAAATCGGATTATTTTGATGAGCAAGATTGATTTGGTTCAATTTGTTAAACTGGAAAAACCATTGACTTTGTGTGTGTGTGCTCTCATAAATATTTTAACCCTGGGTACTCAGCACATCCTCACCAAAGGGTACTGTTTCCATAAACAGAATGACTCTAGTTAAATATTGCTGGAGGCAGCTATGGAGAGTGAGACCACCCACTGGGAGCATAGACTTGGGGCAAGTTTCACATAGTGAGAGTTTGTGGTAATGAGTCTGAAGGGAATAACAAAGGCTGTGAACTCCAGGGGAAAGAATAATACATTTCCTGGGGAACATTGGAGAGTTTTGAGTTTTGCTTGCTTTTGTTTGGATTTGTTTTGCCAAGAAAGGTGACAAAGACTTGAAAATATCTAGGTCTCTTTCTCATCCCTTTTATACCCCTTTTGGATAGTCTCTACCTGGTTTCAGGTTGTATTAATATCAAAAAGCAGTAGTGAAATTCACTGCAAGATTAGAGTATCATCTTTAAGTTTTTATCAGAAACTTGTGTTGTTACAACTCCCTAATTCATCTCTGAGTGGCTAACCTACTGAATTTGCTGAGGGTTGTCATTAGACAACAGAGTTACTTGCTGGGACTATAAACTTACTTTTTTTTCCATTTTAGGCAGAACTTGACAGATCTTGTTCTCTTTGTCATATAGTTTTTGAGAATGAAGGATTAATTATGTTTTCCTCCTAACACAAGTCTTAAAAATGTTACGTCTCCTTATTTTGCAATTAAAAAAATCTTTAAGTCAAGATTTTACTGATTGGAACAACTATCTAAAGTTCTAATATGAGGAAATGCAAGAATAATATTTGTTTGGGGGGCAGCTGGGTAGCTCAGTGGATTGAGACTCAGGCCTAGAGACGGGAGGTCCTAGGTTCAAATCTGGCCTCAGACACTTCACAGCTATGTGACCCTGGGCAAGTCACTTGACCTCCATTGCCCACCCTTACCACTCTTCCACCTAGGAGCCAATACACAGAAGTTAAGGGTTAAAAAAAAAAAAGACAAAAAAAAATAATATTTGTTTTACAAAAATTCAGTTTACATAGAACTTATTCCAAACTCATCTTTGTGTGAAGCAAGGTATCCCTGCTAAGATGATGGCCTAGATAAAGCAGCCTGGGGCTAACATCCTGGTGTGGTAGTTAAATTAATAAATTTATAGGAGAGAAATCTTTTCCACTAAGAATATCCCCAAGTTTTTTTTTACTGCCCGAGGGTCCTTGACATCAGCAAGGTACATATTTGATCAAAACCTTGACTATGGGAGTCTTTGTTCTAAGCTAGAGGCCTAAAGAAAAAAAGGAATATATTTTAAAAAGAAAAGAAGAGGAGCAAGGAGTTCACACCTTAAAGTCAAAAAGTAAGTTGCTAAACTATTTGAGGTCAGTCACAGCCCAGGATGTTGTCAACTAAAAATAAAGTTTGATGCCTACACCATTATAGCAAAGAGAATAAAAAGAAAAAAAAAAAGCAGAATGAAGTCCCAGTAAAATTGGTGTTTTTAGAGGACCACAAAGAGATGAGTAATATAGCACACAAAGCCAATGGCTCCTCTTTCCTACTCAAATGGATAAAATAGGTGAGATTTTATATAATTTCAGATCTAATGCCTGTCTAAATGACCTCTAAGAGATGAGTTAGGAAATACCCTCTCATCCCATTTAAAGGAAGGAGAAAAGAAAACTTCTTCTGTACCTTTTCAATCCCTTAAATGTTTCTGTGTGGTTTCTAAACAGATGTTGGTGCTAAGAACTAAAATAGGAAAAAGGTAAAGAAGCAGTTGATGAAAATAATCAAATTTTCTAACACATTCCAGTTCAGTCCCATTTTCTTTAGGAAGTCATACTAGTCTATGCCAGCTCTTATTTCTTTCCTTTTCTCCACCTAAATTATGTCTTTTTAAGAATCAGTAATTGACAGTTTAGTGTTCAGTTTTATAGGATGACCCAAAAAGCACAGTACAAGTCTAAGCTACTAAAGCACTAAGACTTTTGGGACATCTCATATGCTGAATGTATTTGTTGTGATCCTTATCATTATTCTTGTCATTTTTTTCTAGACCTGTGATTTCATCAGTACTGAGAACTCTTACTGAGGATCTTTTTCTATCATCAATGAAGATCTATACCTCACCTGCATTTTATAGTTTTACAGAATTGTCGTTAAGTGACTTATCCAGGTTCACTTAGCCAGAATGTGGTAGAAGCAATCTTGAATCTTAGGTTTTTGTGGCAGGGGCAGGTCTTGAATCTAGGTCTTTAGGACTAGAGGCCAGCTTTCTAGCAATACAAGCAATGCTTTTCAGAGGCCATTGGCCCTGGCGAATCATATAACATAACAATATGTCCTCTTCTATTAATCACTTCTTACATGTCAGTCTGATCTCTCCAAACAAGTTTGCTAGCTCTTGTCAACCTCTAAAAACACTGTAGTTAAAAAGAACTAGTCTTTAATCAGAACAAGGGAGACACTGCTCTAATGGCCTCCTCATAGAGTCAGAGACAAGTTCTGGGACTCTGGGAACAGTCTCTGGGAATTTTCCAGTGAACTGAAGAACTTGGGGTCCTATATACGCTCTGGGGAATGAAGGAAAGGAAACACACACTGAATTTTACAAGCAGGCTTGGGAAAGAGGCTGTAGCAGAGGACAAGGTACCAGGGTGTGGCTTGGGAAGAGGCTAAGAAGACAAAAAGGGTCCTTGAGGTTTGAGTATTTCACTTCTCTTCAGGGTGCCTAATGGATGCTTGATGGTCCATTGCTTAGGTCTAAGATAAAGGTCAGTCTGGGAGTTCCCTGAAGGCAGGTTCCCAAGGGACAAAAGTAAATTTGGGGGTTCCATAAAACCTCCATCACTCTTCAAGGATAAAATCTATCCCTTATGGCTATTTTATATCAATTGGCATATATTTATGGAGCTCTTATTTGATGCTAGAGGCAGCTAGGTAGTGCAATGGATAGAATGGTGTGCCTGGAATGAGGAAGATCTGATTTCCAATCTTGCCTTGGCTACTTACTAGTTGTGTAATCCTGGACAAATCCCTTAACATTTGTTTGTCTCAGTTTTCTCAACTGTAAAGTGGCTATAATAATAGCACTTACCTTGCATGGTTAATGTTTTGTGGGAGAGCTTGATATTAATCTGGTTCTGGTTTGGGAGGGTACTCTTTCAAAGAATAAACAGGCTCTGATAAATATCTTTTAAAATAGAGAAATTTATTGAGTTGAATGACTGAGAGGCAGGTGCAAGACCAAACTGCCTCCTGAAGGAATAAGGTCTAAGCTTCTTGGAAAGATGGAGAGGGGGACAAACAAGGGGGATACACAAAGGGGAATTAAGTGACATATTGAGGTGCCTTGGAGTCTGGGGGCATAAGCACAGGTATACATTGTTTATGATATCCTGATCATAAAAGTGAGTGAGCTGCCTATCTTGAGGAACCTAGTGATGTTTGAGGTACAAACAGAAGGTATCCCTCTGTGCTAAGACCCCTATCATAAAACTAGTGTAAATGCATCTAAAAAAAAGAGACAGAGAATCCTTTGCTTATCTAACCATCTCTTTGGTTGCGATAGCGTTATTCAGCCAGAGCTGCAAGGTTGCAAGATTGGGAAATTCCTCATGTAATTTTTGACCTGGGATTCCTCTATGGACTTGGGGTACCCAGGGGACCCTGTACCCCCATCTCAATTGTGAGGATCAAATGAGATAACATTTTCAAACCTAGATATATTAGGTATTACATAAATCCTTATCCTACTCCCCTGCAACTATAGACTAAGAGGAGGAAGGGATGAAAAAACATAGAAAGTCATAGTCTCTGTCCCCTGGGAGCTAACAATCCATTTGGAGGGATAAAATTCGCAAATATAAAAGTCAACTAACCATGGAAGACCAATGTAAGTGTCAAATGAGTAGTATGAACTGTAGTATAGACAATCCTATCCGATAGGATTTCAGTTGGAGAACAGTTTGAGCCTAGACAGGAAAGAATTTTAAGAATTTTGATAAGGTGAAAGGTGGCACTGATAAAGAGTTCTAAGCAGGATAGAATATATAAATGGATTACAGAAGCAGGAAACCACACAGTTTAGAGGAACACTTTATTTTATTTTATTTTTTATATGTTGATACAATTTATAATAAAATTGTTTTCTGACATTTTGTGATCCATGTTCTTTCCCTCCCTTTTCCTCTTTCCTCTCCCCAAGATGGCAGGTAATATGACATAGGTTCTAAATATGGTATCATACAGTATATATTTCCATGTTTGTCATGTTGTAAAAGAATACACATATTCCTTATTAAAAAAAAAAAAAAACCTCATGAAGGAGATAAAGTGAAAAATGATACACTCCAATCAGCATTCAGACTCCATTAGACCATTTTGAGTGAAATCAGCTTGACTCTAATGGAGGATATGTTTGTGTAGCAAAGCAACAAAAATGTTGTTTGAGGCTAGATAATATTGACGTCCTTGTTTTATGAAACCCCAAATTTTCCTTCAAGGAACTCCCAGATGGACCTTTGTCTCAGACTGAACAATAAGCGATCAAGCACCCCTTTTAAGCATCCTGAATTGGGAATGATAGAGATACTCAAGTCTTAAGTATCCTTTTTGATTTCTTGGTTTCACTTATTGTGTTTGGGCTTCTCAGCAGCACCCTAGCCTCAGGTGACAGCCTCATTCCCAAGCCCCTATGTAATTGGTGGAATATTAAAAAGGAAGAATTGGCAATTTGGTGACTCTTTGAATGTGGAAGTGAGGGAGCAGGCTCATTCAATTATGGTTCTAAGGCAAGTAGTTTGAATAATTGGGAACAGGATGGTATCATTCACAGAAATAGGACAAGTCAAGAAAGTGAGTAGTTTAAGGGAAGAGATGATGACTTTACTAAAAACAAACAAACAAAAAAACTAATGAGAAGAAATTATAGGATCACACAAATCTAGAGCTGAAAATTTCCTCAGAGATCATCTAGTTCAAAACATTCATTTTACAGATAAGTAAACTGAGGCCAAATGAAAGCTAAGTGAGTTGCCTAAAGGGTCACACATGAAGTGAACATAAGAGGTAATATTTGAATCTGTACCCTTAAACTCCAGAGCAGATGGTTTTTCCAATATATTGTATTCCATCTTAAATCACTGAAAAATTGTCACACAAAATAAATCAACATATTGACTATGTCTGAAAAATCTACATCTGGTTCTCTTCCTTTTGGGAGTCATCAGATCTCTGACCAAAAGGTGAAAGGTATGTGTCATTCACCACATAGCTATCTAAAGGTCCAGGAGAGAGACAATTCATATTTTTTTAAAGATAAGTTGCTTCATCAGAGCACAAAGTCATACATTGTAATGTTTCTCCTTTTGCAGAGAGAGAGAGAGAGAGAGAGAGAGAGAGAGAGAGAGGCAGACAGACAGACAGACAGAGACTCTCAAACAAATTAATTTTCTAATAGCTTAGACTTGACATTCCACTCCAACTACCTGGTTTTTTTCTTGCCTTTGGGGACTTTGGAACAATGTTGTCTTCAGCCCTCTAGAAATGAGGAGTAAGAATTTAATTTGTACAACAGATTTTTTCCCTATTTAATCTTTGTGATAATTTTATCATTCACAATGAATGTTTCAATAAAAATGAAACATAGCTTTTCCTTGGTGTCAGGGTTTTCTCTTGCTGTTCACTAAGCATGGCAATGTGTACAAGTCATTTAAGTTTACCCTCGGGTCTATTGGCATTAGGTACTGATCTTGATTGATAACTGTTTATATGCAATACTAAACCTTCCTGTGTTTTGCTTATTCCTAGTAAATGAAAACAAGTCCTTCTGGACTCAAAAGCAATGTTTAAATCACTTTTTTACTTCTCGCTGTACCCTAGCTCTCTCTTACAGCTCCCATCCTCTATGGCAAATGCTTTTCCTTTTTCCTGGCCAGTGTCAATGTTTTAGAGGTAGAATATAGTTTGCTTTGCACCTTCATATGTTAATTTGCATTAGAAAAGTCCCCAAAACATATTCTTCATCCTAGACCAGGCATTCTTAAACTGAGGTCAATGAACTTGTTTACTGGAAAAAATTTTTTTGATGATATTTCAAAATAATTCATTTTCTATATTTTATACATTTAAAAATAACATTTTTGTGAAGGAATCTTTGGTATTCCACAAAATGGCGAATGACTCAGAAAAGGTTAAGAAAGCTTATCCTACAGGTTCATATAGATGTGATATTTTTATAGACATTCATAGTCATGGGCTTTCTCTTTTGAATTTGAAACTTTATAAATGTTAATGGATTCTCTAGTTTTAGCTTCAAGCATCAGAAGTAGGACTTAGACATTTTGTACAGGTTATATCTTTCATCTTCCATTATATTATCTTTACATAGCAATCTATTTTCAGTTATCAGGACAATTCTACTGAATTATGCTTACTTTTTTTTTTGGCAACAAGAATGAGATTCAGAAAGGGCGATAATCCAATGATCAGAACCAATGTAAGATGTCTTACAAGCATACTTTTTTCTAAAAGGCATTCATTGAACAAATTATCCTTTGAAAAGATGAGTATTTCAGAGATGAATGATTGAATAGCAAGCACTGAACCAAATGCAAAAAAAAAGAGAAAATATAGATTATAAAAAACCCACACCTATTAATTTGAAAGCTAATGAATATTTTTGAGATAGTTTGGCCATTAAATCATTAATAAAAATACAGATCAGGAGATCCTGAATATTTTTATACAAATATCATGGATCAATAATAAGGATAATTATTCAGACTTTTTTTTTTTACATTTTCCAAGTCTTTTCATTCCCCTCTGCTATTAGAATATTGTCTTAAAATACACTGATAAATTAAGAATCCTATCTGATAGGCAGAATGAGTGGTTTTGCTGTTGAGAATGGTTCCTTGAAGTGCTGGTAAACAGCTGTGTAGATGACTGGAGTAAAGGAATCGGTGATGCTTACACGTATTCATAAGAGAGCTGAGGTTCATTGTGACCTTCAGACTATTAAGAGTTTTTAAGAGCATCTAGCTGGCAGATGAGATCAAGCTGACCCAGGCTCTCATGTAGACTTCATTAACCTTGATTCATTTGCCATGATAGCACTTGTCAGAGAATGAGCTTGTACATCTCTGGATAATACCAAGGAAATTAATGATAGTGTGGTCAATGGGAATTGCAGAGCTAATAGATATCTGGAAGAAGATAAGATGACTGATTTAAAACTTTTGCAAAATCCAGAGGAAAGGGCTGTAAATATACTGACAATATTCCTTAGTCTACCTTACAACTTGACTTCTTTCTGGGCACTAAAACCTTTCATTATGAACCTGAAGTTTTATTTGACATCAGCTTCATCTTGCATCACTTATGTCTTTGACTTTTCTCTTGCTCCAGGTTTGCCCTCCTGCCTTTGGTCATTCTAATTGTGTCCTCTATGCATTTCTTCTATACTTTGCTTATCTAAAAGATGTTACCTTTAGTTATGCAAAAATATCTTTTGGTTTTCATTTTCTAGTTTTATAGGTAAAAGGCTTAGAGGATAGAGTGCTGGGTTTGGAGTCAGTAAGATCTAAGTTCATGATGGCTTCCAACACTTACTATTTCTGTGGACAAGTCATTTAATCTGTCTTTGCCTTAATTTCTTCTTTTATGAAATGGGAATAATAATAATAATTCCCAATTCCCAGGATTATTGTTAAAAGATCAAATGAGATATGATGTTTAAAGTGCTTTAAAAATTGCATGAGTTGGATGAATTAGTTTATCATGTGAATAAATACAACCAGAAATTTTATTTCAAAGATCATTTGATCATCATAAACATAAGAAAATTAATAAACGATTATTATGTGCTAGATATTGTGCTAGGTTATTCTAGTTTGGGCATGATTCAGGCCAGTCTCATGATGGTTTATGTTCAATATTAGAATGATATAATGCACTTGTAAGTCATTTGGGAGTTAAAAAAGGGAGTTTGCTTAGCCGTAGGAGTAGAAGGATATTCAATAAAGATACGAATTAAGGATATCTTGATTTGATGCAGCTCAGTGTATATCTCTTGCTTGAGTTGGCATGTTGTGCTCACACAACCAGGAACTGATTTAAAGAGCCTCATGAGGAGAGGAGAAAACACTTTTGAAAGGAAGTTTGATGAAAAATCCAACTAAATGAACTAATTTCAAAATTATTTAGGAAAAACTGGCTGAAAATTGACAGGACAACAAACAGGTCAAAAACCCAAAAGATCTATAGGCATTTTATAAGCTCTTTTCATAATCACAGAAGGCAGTCACTAGATATGAACTTTAATATTGCCCTCCTCTATTTAGTTAGAGATGGAAGAAACAGAAATAATACCAGAAAGGAGAAATATAGCTAGACTAGAAAAAATATACAAAGGAGAGCTCTGTGCTGTGTACAACAGATTTGAGACATTTGGTAGAGGCTCTTAAGGTAACTAAGATAGGAATATAGCAAATATTTAAATAAGATAGGAACATAGCAAAGATGTGGGAAAAAATTTCAGACCTACTTACCACCAAAATTGAGAGAGGCAGGAGAGAGAGAGAGAGAGAGAGAGAGAGAGAGAGAGAGAGAGAGAGAGAGAGAATGAGAAAGACAGATAAAAATAGAGACAGAGACAGAGAGAAACCAAAAAAATACCAATAGCTACTGAGCATCATAATTACTTTTCCATCTATTTTAATTTTATAAATAAAATCTATCTGTGTATCTGTCTATCTAGCATCCTTTTCATTAAAGACATATTGTAGAAGAGTATTAGAAAGGGAGCAGCTGTTTTTTACAGATATATCTTCATCAGTATACAATTCATTGTAAAATATAGATAATGCATAGTAAAACTTTATTGATTGTTGATTATAAAAAAAGATGTTTTATTTGGCACAGCAGGATCCTGCTCTAAAGGTTCTCCTTTGAACCAAGATGGCAGAATAACATGAAAATCTGGAAGCCCTTTGAGAATCCTCTCAAACTAATATAAAAAAAGCTTCAAAACAGATAATGGACTGACAGAATCAACAAGGGGATGGAGTGAAGTAATTCTTGTGTAGAAAATAACTTGGAAGGTAGATATAGAAGGTCTGTTTCATTGGGCTGAGAGGGGAGAGTAGCTGGAAGCATCCAGAAGTAAGCCTAGGCACTGAGGAGTACAAACCTCAAATCTACATCTATTTCTCTAGGTTTTGATCCTGGGAAGAAGCCAACTTTGAGATAGAGACCCTGTCTAAGCCAATAGTGGAGCACCCCACACTGAGCCCTTGAAGTTCTAAGCCCCAGTCCAAGCCTGCTATGAGACTCAAGCCCCAGAGCCTGGTCCCTTCAGGCCTAAGAAGATGCCCAGGATCCTGCCCAAGCCTATGGTGAGTCCTAAAGTCCATCACAGGGCAGTCCACAGTATACCAGGCTGGTATAAACCCAGAGGTTGTAAGCCTCTGCCTAAGCAAGCACTGAAGATCTGAACCCCAGCACAGTCTCAGGGCAAGGCAGTCTATACCTGTGCCTGGCTGGTGCTCATCTAAGAGGAGGCCCAGAGCCCTTGAAAAGTCTACAATGAGATCCCAAGCCCCAATTCAAGGCAGTGTACAGTGTAAATGGCTTATGCAAGTTGTGATAATTAGATTAAGTCTACCCTGCCCATCTTTAGATTTAATCACCAAAGGTGAAACCATCTCTACTTAACTCACAAGTTGGGAGGTCTTTGACCCACATGTGCTAGAGTGAGTGACAAATCAAAATTTACTGACTGCCTCCTAGGCAGTCCTAAGAAAAGCATCTGTTGTGATTGGACATGTAAACTAAGAGGAAGCCACAGGAAGTGACACAAAAGAAACCCCTTTAAAAGAGAGTTCAGGGGCAGCTGGGTAGCTCAGTGGAGTGAGAGTCAGGCCTAGAGACAGGAGGTCCTAGGTTCAAACCTGGCCTCAGCCACTTCCCAGCTGTGTGACCCTGGGCAAGTCACTTGACCCCCATTGCCCACCCTTACCAATCTTCCACCTATGAGACAATACACTGAAGTACAAGGGTTTTAAAAAAAAATAAAATAAAAGAGAGTTCAGTGAGCTCAGTGTCTCTCTTCTTGTTCGTGGCTTAGACTTGGAGGAGCTCTAGAGCTGGAACCCTGAGACCTTGGTGAGACTGTTCTTAAATCTTTCCCTTAGAACTACACGTAGTGAGTGTAAAGACTGAATCTTCCTTAATTTCTTTTAAGGAACTTCCCTTTAAAAGGAGACCCTGTTACTGAAGCTTTTGCTTCATTCACCTCTGAGGCCCTCTGACTTTCTGGCCTTGGGCTCAAGGCTCAACCTCCCTTGGCTGAGGGTTAATTAGATCTGCCTGGGTCAAACTAGGGAATTGGAGCAAATTACCTAGTGTTTTAGGTAATTTCCTTATTTCTTCTTCCTCGCCTCATTTGTAAATAAACTTCCTTAAAAGTCATTTTGACTTGAGGTTATTCCTTACTTGGGGATTGATAATTATTAAATTCCCTGACAACCAAACCTTTTAATATTCACCCCCCAAAAAACTCCTTTTTACCCCTTGCAAAGTCCAGAGTCCCTGCCCAGGTTTGAGTTGAGGCCCTGAGCCCCAGCACAAGGTACTTCATAGTATTTTAGCCCTACAAGTCACAAGAAGTTCCTAGAGGAGATTGAATCAGCAGGAGGAGGTGGCTTTCAGAGCTCAAGCCCAAAGACCATCATACTACCCTGGAAGAACTGAAACATGCAGAAACCCAGAATTAGAGCAGTAAGGAAAACTAAAGTTTAAGAGAGTGCAAACACTACCCAGGAAACAGAACCCACCTTTAGCTTAAAGTAAAAGTTTAAAAAAAAAAAGAAAAGAAAGGCTAGGAAAATTAGCAAATAGGAAAAAACAAAACAAAACAAAACAAAAAAACACCACAAGCCAAAAAAACCCCAAAACAAAACAGAACAACAAATCCTAACCATAGAAAATTTTATGGAGACAAAGTAGAACAAGACACAGACACAAAAGGGAACATTGTGATAAAAGGAGCCACATGTGAATCTTCTAAGAAAAAAGGAATTGGTCTCAGACTCTAGAAGAGCTCAAAAAAAGAATTTAAAAAAATCAAATAAGAGAGGCAGAAGAAAAATGGGGAAGAGAAATGAAAATTAACAACAAAGAAAATAGCTTAAAGAGAATTGTTTAAATTAAAAAAGGCACAAAAATACAACAAATAAAAGAGTTCCTCAAAAAGCAGAAATGACCAAAAGGAAAAGGAATTTTAAAAGCTCACATAAAAAAATAATTCATGAAAAATTAGAATTGGGAAAATAGAAGCTAATGACTTCATGAGGCACCAAGAAACAATAAAACAAAATCAAAAGAATGCAAAAAATAGAAGAAAATTTGAAATATTTCATGAAAAAACAACTGACCTGGAAAATAGATACAGGGAGATAATCTGAAAATTATAGGACTATCTGAAAGTCATGATTAAAAAGAAAAGCCTAGATATCAAATTATAAGAAATTGTCAAAGAAACCTGCCCTAATATTCTTGAAAAAGAGGGTAAAATAGAAGTTGAAAGAATCCACCAAATGCCTTCTGAAATAAATCCCCAAATGACAACTCCCAGGAAAATTTTAAGCAAATTCAAGAGCTGTCAGGCCAAGTTAAAAATACTATAAGCAGCCAAAAAGAAACAATTCAGATATCATGAAACCACAGTTGGGATTACAGAGGACTTAGCACCTTCTATATTAGCACATTGGAAGGCTTAGATAATTATATTCCAGAAGGCAAAGGAACTAATTAGTACCAAGAGTACTTAGTAATTAGTACCCAGCAAAACTTAATACATTCTTTAATGGGAAAAAATGATCATTTAATAAAATAGATGATTTCCAAGTATTCTTGATGAAAAGATCAAACCTAAATAAAAATTTGATTTCTAAATACAGGACTCAAGAAAAGCATAAAAAGGTAAATAAAAAAGAGAAAATTTAAGGGGTTTGGCAAAGTCATACTGTTTATATTCCTATCTGGGAAGATGACATTTGTAACTCTTAAACATTTTTTTCATTATTAGAGTAGTTAGAAGGAGTATACATAGACAGAGGATATAGGAGTAAACTGTTTAGGATGACATACAAATAAACAGGGGTTGAAAAAGAGGATTGCATTGAGAGAAAAGGGAAGACAGAGGTAAAATGGGGCAAATTATATTAGCTAAAGAAACCCCCAAAATCTATTACAGTGAATGGTAGGATGAGGGTGGTGATGGGTAATGCATAAAATTGAGCCAGAGTCAGAATAACAATCATACTCATTGGGGTATAGAGAGTGAGAATAACAATCATACTCATTGGGGTATAGAACCCTAACAACCTATATAGAAGTAGAAGAAGAATTTGATGGAGGAAGTGGAGAGAGAGAGTAACATAAGGGAAAGGGAATTGGGGGTGTGTGATTAAAAGCAAAACACTTATGAGGGGGACTGAGTGAAAGGAGAAAGAGAGAAGAATAAAAGAGGGAAATAAGATGGAGGGGAATACACAGATGGTAACTATACACACATCTGATGCAGGGAGACACACACAGAGTAAAGGTCAGGGGATAGAGAGGAATTTATTGTTTTTCAGCTGAAGTAAAAAATAAAAAGCAGGAGTAGCAATCATGATTTTAGACAAAGTGGAAGCAAAAATAGATCTAATTAAAAGACAGAAAAAAGGAAAGGAAACTACATCTTGATTAAGGGTAATATGGACAATGAAGTAATATCAGTACTGGACATACATGCACCAAATGGAATAGCCTCCAATTTTTTAAAGGAGCAATTAATGCGCTTCAGGAGGAAATATAAGTAAAAAGTGTACTACAAGGGGACCTCAACCTTGTCCTCTTAGAACTAGATAAATCTAACCAAAAAATAAACAAGAAAGAAGTAAAGGAAGTGAATGAAATTTTTAAAAAGTTAGATTCAATAAACATCTGGAGAAAATTGAATGAGGATATAGTGGAATACACCTTCTTTTCAGCATAAAACTCAAAAACTGACCATGTACTAGAGAATAAAAACTTCACAACAAAATACATAAAGGCAGAAATAATAAATGTATCCTTTTCAGATCATAATGCAATAAAAATTATAATCAATAAGTCAAGGGAAAGAAAGTTTAAAATTAAATTGGAAATTAAACAATCTAATTCTAAAAAAGAGGTGGATCAAAGAACAAATTATAGAAAAAATCAATTTCATTAAAGAGAATGACAATGACAAGACAACACATTAAAATTTATGACACTGTCAAAGCAGTACTTAGGGAAAAATTTATATCTTTGAATGCTTTCTTCAATAAGATAGAGGAAAAACAGACCAATAAATTTGTTTTCTGATGAACAAATCAAAAGTATCAATAATCATATGAAAAATGTTGTAAATCACTCTTGATTAGAGAAATAAAAATTAAAACAATTCTGAGTTACCACCTCACACCTATCAGATTGGCCAATCCGACAAAAAAGGAAAGTGAAAAATGTTGAAGGGGAGGTACTATATTTGGGACACTAATTCATTGCTGGTAGAGTTCTGAACAGATTCAACCAACCTGGAAGGCAATTTGAAATCATGTCTAAAAGGCTATAAAAAAGTGCAAATTCTTTGATCCAGTAATACCACTATGAGGAATGTATCCCAGAGATAAAAAAATGCAAAAAGACCTACTTGCACAAAAATATTTATAGCAGCCCTTTTTGTGGTGGTGAATTGGAAATTAAGAGGATGTCCAACAATTGGGGAATGGCTGAACAAATTGTGGTATGTGATGATGATGGAATACTGTCATGGTGTAAGGATTGATGAAGAAGATGAATTCAGAAAGAGCTGGAAAGGTCTACTTGAACTGATGGAAAGTGAAATAAGCAGAACTAAGAGACCATTGTACATAGTAACAGCAATATTGTGGAATGATCAATTGTGATAGACTTAGCTACTCTCATTAATACAATGATCCAAGACAATTCTGAGGGATTTATGATGCAGGATGCTATTCTCCTTCAGAGAAAGAACTGTTGCAGTTGGAATGCATATCAAAGAATGTTATTTCTTACTTTATTTAGGTTTTTATTTTGGGGTTTTGGTTTTATACAATAATTCTCTTACAGTATAGAAATATATTTTACATTATAATACATATATAACTCAGATCAAATTGCTTACCATCTGTGAGAAGGGGGAGGGAAAGAGGGGAGACAATTTGGATTATATAACTTCAGAAAACTTATATGGAAAAATTGTCATTACAAGTAATTAGTAAAACAAAATCTTTACATAAAAAGTTCTCCTTTAATAAAGGGCTTTCCATGCATATGTGAACATAATGAATGAATCAAACCATATAATAACCACATGGTATAATGAGTAAAGTGTTGGATCTGGATTCAGGAAGAACTGAGTTCAAATCCATACTCAGACACTTACTACCTGTGTGACCCTAGGCAAGCCATTTAACCCTACTTTCCTCATATTCCTCATCTGTGAAATTAGATGAGGAATCTAATTTAATTTAGGAATTTCTTTTTAGTAAGAAGTTAAAAAAGTGGGTAGATTTTCCATTTACTTTTGAAAGCCTCTCGAACACAAATCATTTTTAGTGATAATTTTTAGTATTATCAAGCAATAGAAAACATTTTATAGTCAAAAATACACAAAAGTTAGGAGTTTGGTAATAGTCTCAAAACAAATAGCAGTAATGTAAAATGTCTACACAACCTAGAGGATTAATTTCTTAAAGTCATTCAATCAATCTCTCTTTAACCACTCCTAAGGATTGTGATTTCAGTCTGGTCAAAGTTGAACTCAATAGATGGTTCCATTAACTAAATAATTAAGTATTTCTTTGTTCTCTCAGTATGCTCATTATTCTAAGTACTTCCCAGTGATGTACTTCCTAGGCTGACCAGAAGTGAACATTTCCAGGGCTGGGTAAAACAGAGGTTAGGCCTTTGATATAGCTAATATAAAAAAAAAAATGCAGGGCATTGCTTTCTCAGAAGTTTTATTAAAGTATTGATAAAGTTTTCTCTTTCAGGTAAAATCAATAAATTAGTGCTAATATGCTAGCCCAATATTATATTATAATATATTACCTAAAGAAGTAACTATGGGAGTAGGGCTGGGGATTAGGAGAAGAGGACTTCCTATACTACACTGAAGAATATTTATTAGGATTGTGTATAGTTAAAAAAAAACTATTATGGAAGTAATTTATCAGCACATTCATCTTAGACATTGAAACTATGAATTGAGGCTAGTCACCAGTGTTTTGCAGTAGAAAAAGAGAAGTCTAGATTGCCTCTGGGAAATTATAAAGTTCTTTTAGTAACCACAGGTTTCTACCTGAAAAAAAAAAACTATCAAAAAAATCTTTGAAAAATGAACACTTTCAGTGACTCTATCTATGAGTCATGGAATTATATATCTTCATAAAGCTAAAATTAGCCTTAGGATTTAATTTAAGGATTGTCTAGTGGCTAATGATGATATACATTGTTGGTATGTGCAGGCTGTATAAAACCTTTTATAAATAAGGGATTACGAAAGAAATTGGATGAAGAAATCTATTTAAAAAATAGATGATGGACTGATCACAGGTAACACAATGACAAGACCAAAAGGAGTGCCTTGTGTTCCATTTGTATCCTTGAAATGTCAAGATAACTACAGAATGGTCCCAGTGTGTAAGTTGCTCCTTCCCCACCCCACCCCAGGAGAATTTATGGGAGGATATGGTCAAAGGTTTCATAGAATGAGCAAGAATGGATGGATTGTGAGTTATAATACTGGAAGAACTACTTATAATAACAAAATCATAGCTCTATTTCAGTATTAGACTTTTTTCTCTAGCTAGTCAATGATCTGACTAAACTAGGACACTTGATTCTAAAATGTCTCCCATGTTATTGGCCAGTTAAGTTTCAATGTCTATCATATTTCATACTTTCCAGATCTTTACTTGTAAAAACTCCTCCAAAGCTATGAGATTCCTGAGATAACTAATAAGCCTTTGGTTTATTTATCTATCCATTTATTCTTTTTGTTTGCTTATTTAATCTGTCATGTTTTCCCACATTTTGGGGGGGAAATTTTATTTAATTAATTAATTTAGAACATTTTCCCATGGTTACAGGATTCACGTTCTTTCCCTCCCCTCCCCTTAGCCCCCATTCATATCCAACGCATAATTCCACTGGGTTTTATGTGTATTACTGATCAAGACCTATTTCTATATTATTGATATTTGCACCAGCGTCATCGTTTAGAGTCTACATCCCCAATCATGTCCCCATTGAACCATGTAAGCAAGGAAATGTCTTTCTTCTGTGTTTCTCCTCCCATAGTTCTTTCTCTGAATGTTGGTAGCATTCTTTCTCATAAGACCCTCAGAATTGTCCTGGGTCATTGCATTGCTGCTAGTAAAGAAGTCCATTACATTCAATTATACCACAGTGTATCAGTCTCTGTGTACAATGTTCTCCTTGTTCTACTCCTTTCACTCTGCACAAATTCCTGGAGGTCATTCCAGTTCACATTTCCCCACATTTTTTATCATTTTCCCTTATGTTAAGGAAATTGTTGACTTCCTTTTGGAGGATCTCATCAATGTCTTCAGATGTTTCTGTAATTTTTCATTCTCTGCAATAGACATTGCACATTAGTTTTATTTATCTGCATGATTGTTTTTTTTTTTTTTTTGCTTTATTCTCATAATAAGCATTAGAATGGACATGGCCTAGTTTTTCAGGAAATCACATTTCTTATTACTTTTGGGTTCTGTAAGTTATAAAATTAATATTCAATGCCTCCAAAGTATGATTTTTATAAGGATTTTATTTAAAGTGCAGGGAAAGAGTCCCAACTCACCCTTACCATGCCGCCTCCTCTCTAAAAAGCCCCCTCACCACTCCTACAACAACCATATCAAAAATAGCCCACAAAAGCCACAACCAATAGGAAAAGGCTTAAGGAATTATGGATATGGTGAAAGGGAGTTTGGGTAATGTAGTTTTAAAGGGGTACAAGGTCTTTTCAACTTTACATTTCATATGAAACTAACTTTATCAACTCTTTATTTACTTCTCTTGGGAAAACCCATGAGTCATCCTTTCCACAAGCTCCATCTTCCTGAGTTCAAATCTGTCTCCCACAGTTTAAAGATGAGGGAATGTGAATCTGAAAAAGGTAAAGTGATAGTATGACTAAGTCACACAGCTAGTAAGTATCTGAAATGGAATTTGAACTCTGGACTTGCTGACTCCAGGTCTAGCGGTCTATCTAATACATCAAGCTCCTTTATAATCTGGCTGTATGAGAGTAATCTACTTGCTAAAACATGATGTAAATTAGGTTTCTAGCTTAGCATAGGACTTTTTATTGGGAAGTAAGAATTGTGGCTCCATGACATATACTACAGTAAGGGACAGTGTTTCATAAGAGCTTTGGAGAGGACAGATGTTATTCATAACTGCTTTGGGAAAGGAAATTCTGGTTTAATTCACTTTTCAGGACTGACTCCAGGAAGGAGACAAACACTTTTGCAGACATCTAAGGGAAAGCTGGTTCTTCAACAAGCCTTTGATTTCCTGCTTGTACCTTAGAAGCTTTGGAGAATTTCTCCTTGGGTGGGAACAGGCTTCTCTGATGAGAAAAATCTCTCCTTGCCCTCATCTAAAGAGTTCATTCAATTATCCAAGCCAATCATTTTCTGATTTATTCTAATCCATAGACTTCTGATGTCTATCATCTATTTGCTTGAATAAAAGGGTTTATTTACTATTCACTTCACTATTTGTGGTGGCCTTTTATGTAATTGGAATTTGATGAGAAGAGGCCAAGTCTAGGGGTATAAATCTTGAGTAATTCTCCGTGCCTCTGTGACTAGGAAATAGTGGCCAGAGAAGTTACTTTTTAAAATTAAAAAAAAAATGAAAATTAAAAAAAAATTGTGGCTCCTCTGCCACATTTCTCCCTGTCTACTCCCAGACCAAAATACTCTTTAAAAAACCCACTTATATTTTATCTTAGTATTAATTCAAAGACAGAAGAGGAGGAAGGTCTAGGCAATCAGGGTTAAATGACTTCTCCAGTCACACAGCTATTGTACACAGGTCTTTTTGATTCTAGGTCTAGAGCTCTACCCCTTATGCTAACTAGCGACTCCCAAAATACTCTTTTAAAAAAACCCAACAATACTCTTACCATCATGTGAATTGGTTCCAAGGCAGAAGAGCATTAAGGGCTAGGCAATGGAGCTTTAGTGACTTGATCAGGGTTTAACCCAGGACCTCCTATGTCTAGGTTTGGCTCCCAATCCACTGAACCACCCAGCTGCCCCCAAAATACTCTTAAAAGAGTAACAGGTCATTTAGACCAAGGGTTCCTCACCTTGTGTACATTATAAATTTAAAAGTTACTTTTTGACTTAAATATCTATACCCAAAGACAATACATATTTAAAGAGGAATATAGATATAATTGTAGTCTGGTCCTCCCCCCTCTCTCTAGAAGACAGAGATCAAATTCATGATTCCTTTTTCTGTTCCCCTTGTGGCAGGAATACAGTCTCTCTTGCAAAGAAGTGAGTGAAATTCAAGTGATAGCTATTCGTTGTTTCTTTTTGTATATGTTCAGGAAATATGAAATTTATAAAATTTTAATAAAGAATACATACCAACATTATAATCTCTATTTCATTATGACTAGGAGGAGAATTTGGTATTGTTGAGGCTTTCCCAATTGGCCTCCACCTTTGGCAAGACTTCTCAGGAGGGAAAGCTTTTATCTGTGAGTCTGATGTTGGACTGTCTGTTTGTTATTTCAGGACCAGATTAGCTAAATTTGGAAAGCCTTATCACCAGAAGGATAAGCACATGGTACTTTTATTTTCCAGCCATAGTAATTCATGAAAGCACACAGTCATTTTTATCTGTGTCAGTAGAGGGAGTTCCACATCAACCAACCAAAATTATCATGGATCCAGGAAGTATTGAAATAAATAATTAATATAAATGTGAATTATTAGTAGATTAGTTATTAACCTATGAGAAACAAGAAACTTATCTCCAGGCTGGATGCAGGGTGACAAGTTTTTGGCCATGCATGGTAATTCTTGAATACCATCATGGCAGGGAGAGTTACAACCTGTGAGGGAGATAAAAGAACTATAATTTTAGTTATTGAAGTATGAAATAAGTAACAATGTGGAGAAGTTTATGATTCAGTTATAAAATAAGTGAAAGAGAAAATAAGTCCTTTGAGAGTTCCAAGGAAGGAGAAGATTAATGTGTGCTGTCCTGGTAAGTTAACAACCTGCTTTGATAGCTGCTAATATGCCAAGCTTTGCAAAAAAAAATTGTCAGTCAGTAAACTCCTTGCCCACAACTGCCTTCTGAGCTAATTCCTGAGTTCTTTGATCATACTGATATTTGGCACTTAATCCTATTTTGATTCCCCCCCCCCAACAACTTAATATCTGCTGATTCCTTGATAAAATTAGTCTGGTTGATTGTGTAGGATGGATGGGGGTTTAGGAGAAGCAATTGTAGTAATCTAGTCATAAAATGGTGGATGTTTATAAAAGGAGGTGGGATAGATAAAGAAGAAATGGGCACAAATGATATCATGAAGTAAAAAACTAAAATTATTTGGGCAATTAATTAGATACAGGCAATGAAGTTTAAGGAGCAGAGAAAGAAGACTCAAGTTCAGAGCCTGAATATCTGGAAGAATTCCTGCTAGGCTGAGAGTGCCCTATATGCCTCCTGCTCTCAGAGCTTTAGCATAAACATTCAAAAGAAATTCCATAAAGCCCCTGCTAGGCATGAAGTCCACCGAAGCTCCATCAAATAGTATAACACAGATAAGTTTTCTGTTTGATCTTGATGTCTAGCCATACTCCCCTTTAGAACTCTGTCAATTGGGCATCGTCATTTTAATAATAGTGATTGCTTTGTGGTCGTGTCATTGTAGGAATTTTTATCCATGTCTTCCTACAGATCATTTGCAGGGGGCACACATATTTGGTAAGCTTTTGTTCAGATCTTTTGACTTTCAATGGACACTAAGAGAGCACATAATCTAAACATCAGTTGGGCTTTTCTTCTATTTTCTTTTCTGGTCATCTCTTACAGATTCAGTTATCTTTAAAATCAAGGTTAACCATAGATGTACCCCACAATGAATTAGTCAGTATTGGAAATCACATTGGGGCAAAATGGCTAGTCAATACAGTGACATTAAAGAACTGTGTTTTTTTTTAAATCATAAACATTAATTTAATTTGAAGTGCTAATTTGAAGAATACAATTAAATGAAATGGATTAGACAAGTGAAGAATAGACTTGCTAAGAAAGAGAGGATATGAGATTCTACCACTGTTTTGATGAACTGAAACTGAAATGGATTGCTTCCTTAATCAAAGCCATATGTCTATTTTTTTCTCAAAAATGTTGGACCACTTGGGATTTAATCGTAGTCATTCATCTTCCTTGTTTTTCATGTCACATCAATATTGTTGTGTAAATGAAAGTTTATACAACTTTCATCTTGATGTCCATTGTTTCTAATGTTATACACAAGGTGCTTCATTTTGAAATAGTAAGGATTTCCTGACACAATAAACATTCAGTATCATTGCTCTCCATCAGAAAATCTTGACTCAAGGTGCCAAGGCAATAAGTGTGTCAAATAATCATTTAATTAGATTACAGCATGCCTTTACTATATGTCAAATATCTATTGATCCCTAAGAGAAAATAGTTTGAGGTTTCTTACGTATTCAAAACCTAAACTCATTTGCCATTCAATTAACTCAAAATTACTTTCTTGGGAAATTAATATTACAGAGAATGTTTAAGCATATAAAAGCACATCACTGACACAACCAAAAAGTTAGTAACAAATAACTCATAACATTGCTAAAACACTTATTGCTGATGCATTTAAAGTTCTGTACTTTATTTACTAAAATTTGAATTTTCTTCTTGAGTTTCATGCATTATATCTATTATAATCTTTTAAAAAACCATTGGCGGGGGCAGCTGGGTAGCTCAGTGGAGTGAGAGTCAGGCCTAGAGACAGGAGGTCCTAGGTTCAAACCCGGCCTCAGCCACTTCCCAGCTGTGTGACCCTGGGCAAGTCACTTGACCCCCATTGCCCACCCTTACCAATCTTCCACCTATGAGACAATACACCGAAGTACAAGGTTTAAAAAAAAAACAAAAACAAACCATTGGCAACATATAAGATGTATGAGCTACAGGAAAATGGGAAGTTTCTCTCCATAGGAATTTGTATAATGTTTAATATAGCAAGCACTACAGAGATTTAGCAGACAATGCAGAAGACACAGGGCCAACCCTCTGAAGAACTATCTGTGACAAATTGAACAGGACAGGAAAATGTATATGTACAGCTGGATTTTGTAGAAGGGTGAGCTCAAAAGATCACTGATCTTCGCAGATGTCACATAACTATGAGGTGTAAGAGTATCATGATGTTCAGGACATCTTTTGCCAGAATTCTACCTTGAATGCACCTATGTGTTTGACGTGAATATAAGTAGTCCCAAATAATTTGTATGTATGCTCTCCGGGTTCTTTCAGTAGAAAGTGATGCTACAGTCTCCACTGGAGAAGTTCCATGGTATTAGAAACAGGTGAAATGGAGGCACCAGACCAACAGATCTTTCTAGAGTATGTACCACCTTCCCTCCAAACTTGAGAAGTGGATACAAAACCTCTAAGAGAACAAATTTAAAAAAATGTAAATTACATAGGCATGCAAATATAAATAGCCTCTGTTTTTGCATTTCCTTCGGATTTATTTTACCCAGATACTTTTTTTCTCTTGATTTTGTTACTATTATTTTAAAAAATGTGATCATAGTATTATTCTCATTCTCTTTTCTTATTCTTATTCTGTATTTTCTTATTCTTATTCTCTATTTTGCCTTTTAATACACTTTTCTTAATTTATTTCTATTTCCAAGATTTGTTATAATTGAGTCCACTATATTCAAATATTCCATTCAATTCAGCCACTTCTCTCATTCAATATGTTTGTGTTAATTCCAGTTATTTTGTCATTAGCAAGCACTTTTTCATGGATATTTTCATAGATGCACAGCTTTTTATCCTCTCAATAATGCCCTGAGGGTCTAACTCTAGTAACTGGATCTCTAGGTCAATGAGCATGAACAGCTTTATAGCTCTTACTGTATATTTCCATCTTGCTTTCTCAAAAAAACAAAAACATAAAAACACCACACTTTCCTAATCTTTGTGTATATCACTCTTCTCTAAACATTCCATTCTATTATTCTATGCTACTTGATATTTTAAATTTGATTCTCTTTCTCCTGAATAATTCACCTTACTCTTATTCAGCATGAACTGGATAAATTTTCCAGTAAATTTCTCGATATTGTCATATGGCATATGTCCATATGCCTATCACATCCTTTGTTTAAAACTGTCCTGCATTTGGAATAATACACTAGTAAAAATGGAGACCATGCTTATACTGTTGTCATTTAAAAAATACATCTACAACATGTGGCAACTATTAGTTGAGCAGAGAGGTGGTTATCTCTTTGCTACTGCTATTTTACAGAATATTATTCTTTAAGAAACAGGAAAGTGAGATACATGTTGCACAGGATTAACTCCAAACAATAACATGAAAGTGGTGTATATTCAAGAATAGACTGGATGTACAGAATAGAAGAAAGTGCCATTCTAAATATAAACATTTTAAAACTAGACATAGATGAATGACATCTGATGATCTAAGGTCTCATAGTAGACTGTTAAATGATTTCTTAGAATCTAAATAGACTATGTCTATTATGATGTTACTTTGACCTACTGCCCATACATCTCTAAACAAAGGAAATGATGTCAATCTGACCAAACTTGTTTTTAATGATTTCATACTATAATGGTTCTTAGGGATTACTGACTATTTTTCTAATAGGTCACAATTGTCTTTCAATAATCTCTTTTAAGTAGAAGTCAGAGATTTATTTCTATGAACTAGATATGAAAGAAACGGTGCTGGTGAAAGAACAGACAAAATAAAAGAGCAAGGTTATTGATAAATTGTTTAATCATGTCCAACTCTTTATAATCCTGTGAACCACAGCATGCCAATACTGTCCACGGTTTTTTTTGTTTTTTTTTTTTGGCAAAGATACTAGGGTGGTTTGCCATTTCATTTTCCAGTGGATTAAGACAAACAGGTTAAGTGACTTGCCCAGGGTTACACAGCTAACACATGATTGCTGATGGCTTTGAACTCAGGTCTTCCTAATTCCAGATTTAGTGCTCTATCCACTGCTAACCAGCTGCCTCTATGGGAACAAAGAGAAAAAGAAATAGCTGGGAGGTGGAAAAAAGAAGAAAGAAGGAAAAAGCCATCTTAAATTATTTTAGGCTCTGAAGCCACCAAAGGCTGAATATTATTTCAGTTGTTTTCTTTGTTAATAAAGTATAAATTCCTAGAGACTGGCAATACTGAAAGCTAAAAGCTTTAGGGCTTCTGGGAGGAAGCTGACTCAGGTCATTATTTGTCTTCTTTCTCCAGGAAAATTTCTGTTTCTCTCCTAGGAAACTAGATAGTTTTGAGTCAGCTTTGGTGAAGGCTATTTCTTTCCATAGTGGTTTAGAAATTTTTTTTAGACAAGATAGACTTGGTTGTCGTTTTTACTACACATTTTGTACTATAGAAAGGGAATTAATTAGGCACCCTCACCCACACGCACATACTTATAAAGTAGGTATCCTTAATGGTACTCATAAAATTGGTGATCATATTTGCTTAGTCCAGGAAAAGCCCAAACTTGCAAATCTGAATTAGGAAATGCAAGGAGAACAGATGTGCTTTGGAAATTTTGTAGATTCAATTAAAAAGAGCCCTGGAAGAGAACTTAATGCTGAGTAGCAGGACTCTGACAGGATTTTTAATATCATCAGTAAAGTAAATTATATGGCTAGGTTTTTATGCCTATCACATCCTTTGTTTAAAACAGTGCTGCATTTGGTATAATTCACTAGTAAAAATGGAGTTCTGGCAAGAGACTATGCTTATACTGTTGTCATTTAAAAAAAAATATGTCTACAACATGTGGTAACTGTTAGTTGAGAAATACCTTTCTCTTTGCTACTACTCTTTTCTAGAAGATGACACTTGAAGAAACTGGAAAGTGAGATACATATTGCCCAGAATTAACCCCAACAATAACATGAAAGCAGTGTATATTCAAGAATAGATTGGATGTGCAAATATAATATTATTAAAAATGGAAAAAGTGTCATACCAGATATAAACTTTAAAAACTAGAATATGTTAACAACGTATCTGGTGAAAATGAAATTTTTTTTTTTGTCTTTGAAGAGACAATATGGCATAGTGGACAATGTTGGGCTTAAAATCAGGAAGATGGGTTTAAATCTTGCCTCTGACTCTCACTGTCTTTATAATCGTTGGCAAATCATTTAATCTCTATTTACCTCAGGAAACTACATACAAAGCATACAAAGGGCATAGGTAGAGGAATTCTTACCCTAGGAAGTCTCTAGTTGTCCAAAATCACAGCACGTTTGCTTATCATGTTTGGATATTTTTTTCATGGGTTTCTACACCTTGAGAGTTCATTATCTCTTGACTTAGATGCTCATGATTAGCCTGTCTGGATATGAGTATGAGTGCTTCTTGATAATCAAGCACTGGGTGTTATATGATTTTACTTAAAGTTTTTCCAGCCTGGTAGAATCTGCTAGAGCAGGGGTCGGCAATGTATGGCTCTTTCTGCAGGAGCCATAAAGTCAATTTTTTTTCAGGCGCTGTTACAGAAGTGCGCATTGTTACAGGAGTGAGTGCTGTGAGCACTGTACGGCTCTCACGAAATTACATTTTAAAAAATGTGGTGTTTATGGCTCTCACAGCTAAAAAGGTTGCCGACCCCTATGCTAGAGGTTGAGCTTCTCTGGAAGAGCCTAATCACATCATCTTGATATCATGATAAGACACAAGAGTAAAATACTCTCTTCCTGGAGAAAAAAGCATCAACATTTTATGCCAACTTATTTTGGATAAGTTAATTGAAATTCAATTAACAAAAATTTTCTAGTTTTTGCTTCCTCCTCATTAAATAAAGTGTATTTCTTAGATAAAAAATTGATGTTACTTATGTGTATATATTAAATTGGAAAAAATTAGTTGCACTGTTTAAATTCTAAGATGTTATAAGGTTCTGGATTAGGAGGATCTGAAAGCAATATCCTTAGGGCCTCAATAGGAGGAGAAAGTTAAGCCTTTTAAGAAATAGTAATTTTTCCTTTGGACAAATGGGGGAAAACATAAGATATTAATACGGTTCCAATATCTTAGATCTTTAGTTGATTGTAATACTTAACTTTGAGGTGCTATACTTGAGAGTCACACTTGTGAAAACCAATATACATAGTTTCTATGAACTCGGGTTTTCTTTAGTCAACAATAAATGTTGATATAAGAGATAATGGATAAACTTGAAAATAAGTTTCTGAGTTTTAGATGTATTTTCAAAAAGCTTAAATTTCAGGCCTGTGGTTTTCTTTTTGAATACTTATAACATATGGTAACATTAGGGTATAGGGTCCAGAAATTGTATTTTTAAATAACATCTTCATTAAGTTTAAAAGAGATGTGCTAAATCCTATTATTTTTTTTAGCAATTTCAAGACTGATGAAATCCAGATATTAATTGTATCAGATATACTTTTAGGTGTGAAAATCAGATACTTGAAAACAGTAGTTGTAAAAGATTTGTCTAAACTTAGATGTTTCAGCCTAAATAAAGGGTACCAGTAAGTTAATTATTTGAAGAGTTGTCTCAGTTCTTTCCATAGTCTTAGGGCTTGATAGCTTGTGAGAGGTCTCTAAGAGAGGTTATTTTGTTGCTTTCTTTTTGAAACATAATTATAACCCAGTTTATTTCATCTCATCTTCAACCTATTTCCTATTATCTTTATCCACACATAATTGCCTTTGGTCTGAAATAGGGCATTCAGGCATAGTGGACTTGATGTCTGAGAATTCCCAGAACATGGAAAACATGGATAGATTGACAACCTTGGGAGAAAAGTTCTCATAACAAAACATTAGTCATTTTCTGTTTGGCCTCAGAGGTGAGAACTGGGAGCAAGACGTAGAAGCTGTAAGAATCAAATTAAGCTTTGCCGAAAAGAAAACTTAAACCTAAATAGGAGTTATATATAAAGTAGATAAAATGCTTTAGAAATTACTAGGTCCCTCTTCTACCTTTTCTGCCCGCTCCAGTGCCTACTAGAGGGCTTCAAGCAAAGTTTGGATGATCTTTTTGTTTTTGGTAATTTTTAATCAGGTTCAACATTTCTCTCCAAACACACCACTCTTCCAAGTTTCCTGATTACTGCTGAGGGCATCATTCTTTATGATTTTGGTGTCATCCTTGACTTCTTATTCTCACTCAACTAACATAACCAAGTTATGTTAAATCTTATTGTGTCTTTCTTCCTCACATTTCTAAGATACTTCTCTTTTTCTCCATTCGTAAAGTCACTACCCAAGTTAGTTCCTAATTGCTTCTCTTCTGGAATATTATAATATCTTCAATATTTTTCTCCTTGCCTCAAGCTTCTTCTCATTGTAGTCCATTCATTCTCATAAACTCAAAAGTAATCTTCAATGAGTGTGGATCTACCTAAGTCTTCCTCTCCCACTTTTTCTTTCCCTAACAAATTATAGTGGCTGGCTATTATTTCTAAGCTTAAGTATAAACTCATCTGTTTAGCATTCAAAGCTTTTCACTTCCTTCCCCTTCTACATTTTCAGTTTCCTTATACCAGCATTGGGGAAGATGTGGTATGCATTCAGAGCCATCACTTGGGAAGCTGCTCTGTTCCCCCTTTTCCCAGTGCCCAAGTACATTTTGGCATGCCCCATCTCTCTGTCTAACCACCAAAGTAAGCACTCTGGGGGCTCACAGACAGTTTGGATTTACCTTCTGGGCGCTCCAACTTGGAAAAGATTTGCCAAGGAAGCTGTACATTGCTCCTCTCCATAGTTTCTATGTTTTAACCATATTAATCTAATTGCTTTTTACATATTTCTCTATCTTCCATCACCTCGACTTTATAGACTGTCCCATAGTCCAGAAATAGTCTTCTCTCTCACTTGTACTTCCTAAAATTCTTGATTTCCCCAAAGATCAAGCCCAAGAGATGTCTAACAGAAGATCTTTCCGTTCTCCTCCAAAAACAACTTTCTTCCCTTTTTATTTGATTTGTATATGTCTTAAATAAACCAACGTATGGTTCACACTGTCTTCTTGAGGGCAGGGTCTATTTTGTTTGACAGAAGCCTTTGTATTCCCAGGCTTTAACTTAGTGCCTGGTATGTAGGAGCTGCTTAATAAAAAGTGTGAAGAGAGACAGCCAGGTGATGCAATGGACAGAACATTGGACTTAGAGTTAGGATATACCTGAGTTCAAATCCAGCCTCTGAAACTTATATGAACCTCGGGCAAATCACTTAGCTTCTTCTTGTCTCTGTTTTGTCATCTGCAAAATGGAGGTAATAAGAGTACCTACTTCTTATGGTTGTTGTGAGGTTAAAAATGCAATAATATTTATAAAATACTTGTCCAATTTTAAAGTGCTGTGTAAATGCTAGTTGTTTTAATCAATGGCCTCCAAAGTGGCTTAGCAATTGGCAATTCTGTGACTTGTAACTCCAGTCCTTAGCATGGTTAGTTGATTATAATATGCCATGTTATGAAAAGTTTGCTGAATGGCAATGTTTTCTGAAATTAAGCATTAATTAGAAAAATAGATTAATTAGTAGGTCATGCCTTAACATTCCTTGTTTTCTGTGGCCATTGGCTGACCTCTCTCTGATCTTGGGTCTCAGCTCTTGTAATCTCTGTCCTTGTTGTTTTCAGACCATCATAGTTTGTAGAATTGTAACAATGGATATTGTATATCTGTGTACAAGTAATTATGCCTGCATATTTGGGTTTCAGTCTTCTCATCTCTGTAATAAGAATCTGTGGTGTTGGGATAGAAAATCAAGTCCATCTTTTAAAATCCCAAATTTTTACTCTCCTGCAATGTACAAAAATTTCCACTAGGTGGCAGGAGAGAGTCGTGCACGGAACAAAAATACTAGGCTTTAGTACTTCCATTCATTTTTGCTACAAATTCCTGCGTCTTTCTTATGAAAATTGAAAATTACATTATTTAAACTCTGAGAAAGAAAACTTAATTTTCTTCTTGTGTTTATGACTACCATAGTTTGGAGAGTGGGATGAAGGAAGAAGCAGAATAAAAGGTCCACTCCCGTTTTTAACTCAATTAAACCAAATTTGTTCTCAGAACCCCAGATGCCATTTTTCTCCGCTCTTCCAGACGTTTCTGAGCCACAATGAAAACATTTTAAATTTTCGTTTCTGGGATCTGTCACCCCATCAACCTCAATATTCCTAAAGATACAATGAGGTTCGCTGCTTTGTTTCTATTTGCTCTGGGCTATTGGATATGGAAAGTCTTCCTTCACCCTAGCTGCTAATCTATGAATGCCTCTTCATCCTGAAGACATTTGTCCACGTCCTTCCATAAATCCCCCATAGAAGACCTGCCTAAGCAGCTGGTAGCTGACCTCTGGGGTCTTTAATATTTTATGAATGCCGGTGTAACTTGTGAGCCTGACTATCATTGTCCCTCATTCAAACTACACAATCGCTACGCCTCTTTTCCAAGATTGATAGGTCATTTCTAATATTTTTTCATGCCATCTCTTAAATTTAATACCTCATTGATAATATGCTACATCATATTATATGCATAATATCACATAATATCTACAGCATCTTATCTACTAATACATACTTATCATACATCTTTCCATTGCTTTTGGGTTATCTAAAATTTTGATTCTTCTGGCATTTTATGAGCATATGATTTAAGCCACATAGTAAAACCCAAAGAATCTTAAGAATCTGGACTTTTGATGAAGGGAACTAAATATGGAATCAATGCAAGAGCTTTATAGTTTCCCAAATATAACGCAGCTTCTTCCCTTCATTTTATTTCATTCTGAGCCTAACTCATTTTCCATTTATGCTGCTTTTCCAGTGCAAGTATTTGTATTGTTAGTTGATGATGGCAATATATCTTCTCTATCCACTTGATATTTCCCAAGTGAATCACTAGGCTGATAGCTCTTTCAAATAGCCAAGTATCAGAAAAAGGAAGGCTTTTGGAATTTAGGAGTTCTGTGGAACAGTAAAATGGCACTTATAAACAAGAGCATCTTGGGAGTCCACTATCAATAGGGGGACTTCCTCTTTTCCTTGAACCTACATACAAGAAACACTCTATGACAACATCATTGATGAGTATACATTTTCCTATGTTATGTCTCACTTCATGTTGATATTAAGAGAGTTATTGAACATAGTTATCTTTGTATTGCATCTGTTGCAACTATCAAGGGATTCATAGCTACACAGAGGAGACAACATGTTAGAGGAGAATCTTTCAGGCTGTGTTTACTCTACTAAGATAATTCATTTTTTGTAATTCCAAATAACAGAGAGTAGGATCTAGCATTATCAATACTCTTCTGTTTGTCTTGGAAATGTAGAGATGTAGTCTGATGGCAAAGATACCTGCCTACTTGTTTCTGATATTTTTTAAATCAAAGATGTCATTTTTATAATGAGATGATAGAGAGAAGATAGCAAGAAGATAGTATTGGGATTGTGAGTTGATGTCTTCTTGTTAATGTTTGATGTGGGGGGGAAGATGGGTAGTTATAGTCATGCATTTAACAGTTTCTACTCCAATACCTCTTTGTAGTGTGAAGGTGACCCTGTATTCATAGAAGTTTTGCTAGCCGAATACAAGTTCTCTTAAGTTCTTAAATGCTGTAAAAACATTCTCCCTTCAATATACTATGTACAGTTTAAAGTCTATCCCAGATAGATATGAAAGGCTTCATTGTCACAGGCTAGTCACCTGGGAATTAAATATTTGACCATGAAAATCTGTGACACAATGAAAAATTGCAACTGTCATTTCTGCTCAATTCCTTTCTGTATCTATAATAATGGGGAGAGAATGGCAAGGAAAAATATGTGAGTGCTAAGAAGTATACAATTTTAAGACCATTAATAAATATTAATTTAATTGTTATTAAGTTAAACATGAAATTCTTGTCTAGTGTCCAGATTCGATGTATTACTGGAGAAAATGCTGACATTCTTGCTATACATAAACAGAGGACAAGAGGAAGTTGTAACAAAATGAAAGATGATGATGATGATGATGATGAAGACCACCCCCATCCAAGTCCATACCATTGTCCATATGAATGGCAGGCTATTTCCAGACAGAGAACTTTATTTACCCTAAGGCTGTTAAAAATAGTTCTGAAGATCTAATATGAATTCTGACATGCCAAGGAAATGACCTTTGGCAATATCACTAATTGAGTTAGTCTCTCATTCAGTACAATGAAAGTGCTTCTAAGAGTCAAAGAAATGCATGAGCTCGCATAAAGTTTCATGTTGTCCCTAATGGAAGCTATTGTGATAAGTAGGATAGAGATATCCTAGTACACAAGATGGATCAAGACTAACCTGAAATACCAATGCCACACTGAGTGGAATTCTTCAGTGCATTTAGAGTTTCCCAACAAAGCCAGTAAACAATGAGGTGAAGGAAGGAAGAATAAAATAAACATTTATCAGGTGCTTACTATGTACAGATACTATGCTACACACTGCAAATATAATCTCATTTGATCTTCACAACAACTCTGTGGTGTAAATGCTATTATTTTCTTCATTTCACAGTAGAGGAAACTGAGTCACACAAGTTAAGTGACTTGCTTATGATCCCACAGCTAGAAAGTGTCTGAAACTAGATTTGAATTCAGTTCTTCCTGACTCTGGGTTTACTGCTCTACCATGACACCTAGCTGCTTCATTTCATGCATGAGTTTACATGAAATGGAATAAAGGCATGAATATTTTCATTATGCACCAAGGCAACACATCTAGGAACTGCACTAGTCATTTCATTGCCATAATGAATTCCCATGTTAGAAATTTTCCTTTTTCCAATGCAGTTTCTCTGCAACTGCAAGTCTTAGACAATTACCAGGACTATCACACAGCAAAATAGAAAGAAATCTTAGGTTATGGGCAAGGTTTAATACTGCTTTTGTCAACAGTACGTTCAACTCAAGGCAAAACAACAATATATTGATGAATGGTGTAGGGCCATAGAATGGAATAAATTCATCCCAAGTCAAGAACAGAAGAAATAAAAGATGAAAACAAGGTGTTAGGAAACTCCAAAGATATTGCAGAACATAAAGTCACTGAAGATCTTCAAATACAAATTCTGGAAATTCTACTTAAAAACAAAATTTATGACAAGAAAAATATTAGTGTCTCAAAGCTTTTTAAAAAAAAGTGGTGATGGGGGCAGCTGGGTGGCTCTGTGGATTGAGAGTCAGGCCTAGAGACAGGAGGTCCTAGGTTCATATCTGGCCTCAGATAGTTCCTAGCTGTGTGACCCTGGGCAAGTCACTTAACCCCCATTGCCTAGCCCTTACTGCTCTTCTGCTTTGGAGCCAATATATAGTATTGATGCCAAGATGGAAGGTAAGGGTTTAAAAAAAAAAAAGAGGTAATGTCAGGTAATGTCTTCTGTGGTGTGGGGAGAGGAGGGAGGGGCTGAACAAAAACAAAAACAAATAAGCAAACAAATAAGTAAATAAATAAACAAATGGCCAAATAAGTAAGTAAATGAATGAATGAATGAATGAATGAATAAGAGGTGAGTATACTTAGATTAGAATTTAAATTGTTTTTGAGTTCCATAGCTTGGCTAAGGTTAAAGAGTATAAGAATGAAGAGAGCCTCTGCCAAAACTGTAATAATAAATAAGAGTCAAGTAACCAACATTATGATAGACGAGGAGAGAGAGAGAGTCTATGAGGTGAGACTCTCTTCTAGCTCTCCCCTCCCACCAAATATACACTCTGGGAGACTTCAAGGGGGTGTCACCCTGAAACTAGGTGGCCTGAATGGTCTTGCCAACTCACAGGAGTTGGGGATGAGGCTTCCTTATAAGATGAAGTATGTGGCACCCCAATCTGATTCCGAATGAGAGCAGGGTTCACACAAGCCTCCCCTTAGGTCAGTCAACTTCACATTGGGTGGCCTGGCTCCAAGATGGAGGCAGCTAGACCAAGCTGTGGTTCCCCTCTCTCTCATTGTCTCTCAGGTACTCTGGAACACTATCTGACTAACGAATGGCTTTTATTAATCATAATTCAGGGATTGGGGAAAGGGTTGAAGGACAGAGGGACTTTAGGGTGCCCTCTTCTCTATTTCTGGGGAGTCCATCACTCGGGTGGGAACCTTTGGGTTCCCACTCTCAAGCTTCTTCTCCCCCCTTCTCCTTCTCCTTCTGTTTCTATTTCTATTTCCATCCCTTTCTATAATTATAAGTTAGACTGGAAAGGGTCTCTCAGCAAGGTTGAGTAATGGGTGAAGGAGTCTAAGAGGTCATTCCCAAAATGGAGTCCAAATACTTAACTGACTTGATGGTTAAAGTCTTGCTGGGTGATAAGTGATGGAATGCCTTGGACCACAGAATCAGGGTTTCAATGTCCAAAGAAAGATCCTCAGGAAGCCCTCAGGCCTAGATCTGAGCTGAGATGTTCTCCTCCTCCCTCTCTCAGTCCTCTTCCAGAAGTCCTTCCCCTTTCCTCCCTCCTTTTGAGAATCTCCCAGAATTCCCTTTGGTCCCAACCATCACCAACTATCACCAACAGTCACCAACTGTCAGCCAGTCCTTCTCTGGCTCCTTTTGTCCCATCCCCCTTGCACAAATCCCATCCTTACAACAGTTAGTAAACATCTGAGGCAGAATTTGAATTATGTTCTTCCATATTCCAAGTCCAGCATTTTATACAGTATTCATTTTGAATGTCTATGTTAACAAATTTAAAAGGAATTCAATTGTACAATCTTGTTGAAAATGATCAATGTTATACAATAAGCAAAATTGTAATGAAATGCAGGATTATGACAAGAAAAAAATTATTCTCTTTATGTGTATATATTAAAGTAATGACTATTTGCTCTTGAGAACATTTAGGGAAGAAAAAATAAACAAACAAATAACCACTAAGAAACATCAGAGTCCAACAGTAGCACCTGTGGAACTCCTTTTAGTTCTTAGAAACAGATAAAAGTCTAATCCATTTACAGAGACACACTATTATCTTCTGAATAAGAATTCCAAAGATGATCAGGAAACAAAAATTCTCCTCTTTTAAGCGGGCATTTTAATATTCCTGTGAAAAACATTATAGAGAATACCTGAGGTTAATTAATATATAATGGCATATATTACTAATTTGTTCTACCAGGTAATCTTTTGGGGGGTTGCTATGTTGGGGTGAAGAGTTACTTAGGCATCAAAATATTTGGCTTAAAAATAAGACTCCTTGAAAGGATTTAAAATGGGCTTTTAGAGGAATACTATTGTGATTCAATAAAGTATCTTATTCATGATGAGAGGATGTCATTTGTACAATTTGAATGTTATTAACTTTTAATTTTCAGATAAATGTTTCAAAAAACACAATACATGTCGAGATCTCTTTATCACCTCTGATAATCTAAGGACAGTTTAGTTGGTAAGGAAATAACAGGACACTGAACATCTTTTACCTCATGCTTCCAGCTCTGGCTCCAGGAGCATGGAGTTTATTATATATATTTCAAGACTCATTTCACACAAAAGACCCCCACCTCGAAACTTTGAAGATGCACAGAAGTTACAAATTATGTCACATGAAAACACAAACATTGGCTTCAGAATAGACCAAGGCCAAGGCTGAATTTTGACTGGGTTCTTATCAGAAAGCCAAGTTGGGGAGTATCCCTCTCAAGGTTGAATTGCCCCCACTAAGATTTTGACCTAGGCTATACCAGGCAGCAGCATTCCTGGTCAAAGGGGAACAGTGTTAACCCTTTAAATTCAGGTTTGCTAGGAACTTAAAGCTTTTCAATAAGGCCACAATACTTTTCAACAAGGATCACAAAAGGGGTTAAAAGAGGAGTCTCAGATTTTTATCTATTCTCTTATTGATTTCCCCCAAATACATATTACTTCAAATGTACTCATTGTTCAGATAATTAAATGTACCTTAATTTAAATTTTCTTCATTTCCCCCTCCCAGTTGTGGTGGCTGAATAAGTAGAGACAAAGAAACAGTCTAACTGTTACCTGTATAAGATTTTGCATTAATCTGCATTACCTACACTTCTTTATCAGTAGAGAAATTTGAAAAATCATTACAACTAGTTCATTTACCAACATTTAGAATCTGAATTGGTGACCAAAAAGCAAGTGTGGCCTAAGGTAGTTAGCGGGAATTCTTCTGGCATTGATACTTTTATTTCCTACTTCATTGAACTAATATAAGAGTAATCTGAAGTATTATATTAGTGTGTATTTGCATTGTTTAAAGTGATATAAACATCATTCGTTATTATCTGTTTTCACTTTCTCTTTTTTACTTCTTTTTCCTTTTCCTTTCTACAATCTGCCCACCCTTAGCCCCATTTCTTTGCCATCCATTAGATAAGGCTTCTGGAAGCCAGTGCCTCTCATAGTTTTTCACATTAGATCTACTGAAAATCTCTGAAGTTTCCACCAGTAAGTGTCAGTCAGCCAACTTTCTGAAGACAGGATTATTTCAGACTTTTCTTGATGAGTACTTGCAGAACTACAACTCAAAATCAGTGCCAAATGAAGTTGTCTCTAGTTTCTTTCTTTTGTCTTTCAGTTTAATCAGGCTCTAACTTCACCCTAAAATTCTCCTAAGAGTCAGGAACATATCCCAACCTTCATATCTCTGAGCAGGTCTCTGTTGCTAACACCAGGTTAAAATATGATGAATCTATAATGCGGTGACTTTTGTGGTTCAGACTTTGGGTGATACACTTATCACCCACATAAACATTGATCTTTTCTCTGTAACATAAAACCCCTCCAAACCAAAAACAAACCCCTTCATTTTCCCCTAGTTTTTTTCCTGAGATGCAAGTCCCTCAGGAGTCAACCAAATATGATTATTCAAATGATCTAAATCTGTTTTCTTATTAGCTTTTTCCCCTTTGGTTGAGTGAGAAGAGCAACCAAACTTTGACATTACACAATGCAGAGTGACTAGGAGAGACAAAAAAAATTAACAGTTTTTATTTTTGTAATGACATTCCTAATAATGACAATCATTTTAAAGCATGCATACACACATTCAGACACATAAACCTAACAAACTAACTTTTAGTTATGTATCTAGTCCTTGATGAATTTTTTAATGGGGAACAATGTCTCTAGGTAGGGATAAAATCTTTTTCCCTCACAGGAAAGAAGTAGTCCAATAGTGATATTTCTTTGGTTTATCCTATCTCTTTTCCCCCCTTCAATTTTTATGGACCATCTCTGAATAGTGATGCTGAAGGCTGTGTGAAGCTGTTTATATGACACCAACAGAGACTTAGAATGCTCAAAAAATAGTCCATTTAATAAGGCATTGGCATCAAACTGGAGGGGTGTGTCTAATAGAAATCTGCCTCATGAATTTGTGAAACAATTGCAAAAGAGTTATTTTGCTGTCAGACTAGCAGCACAAATACAGGTTACCTAAATAGAGGCCAGGATTTTGTTATATCACTTCATTTTAGGGAAACATTTGTCATGTGACTTCACATGGAATTTTCTGTATTAGTAATAAAATTGACTTGGACAAGCATGTCTAAGTGAGTTAACATGATTAATTATATTTCATAACCTAGCCAGAGTTTCATCCTCCTAGAAAACCTGTCAAGGCTGAAGCCTAGAAGTATAGTTGTGTCTCCTCTTCCTTTCCCTGACTACAATTATCACCCTGATAAAGATAATCCCTAAATTTAAATCTACAACCCCAACTTCCCAAAGATATGTCTATCCTGCATTCCCACTTGCTTTTCAGACAGCTCCATTTGAATGTCCTGCTGTCATCTCACACTTCATATGTCCAAAATTCAACTCATCTTTTCCTCCAAACCTGTCCCTTTGCTTAACTTTCTTATTTATTTGATGGTGCAAATGCTCTCCCAGTAGCCCAATTTAAACCCTCTGATTTTATCTTTAATTCTTCATTCTCATTATTTGTAGCTAATCAGTAGATGATTCCTGCTGATACTACCTCTTCAATGCCATTCATATTTGTCTTATCTTTCTACCTTCTCTGGAAGTATTTCATTCAGGGTCTCATTATTTTACACTTTGGTTGCTATCACAAACCTATGGTTGATCTTCCTACTTTGACTCTCTTCCCTTGTTTGATTATAATTTTTTTTTTAAATTGGAGGCATCTAGGTGGCTCAGTGGATGGAGAGCCAGGCCTAGAAATGGGAAGATCTGGGTTCAAATCTGACCTCAGACACTTCCTATCTGTGTGACCCTAATCAAGTCTTTTAAACTCCATTTCCCAGTCCTTATCACTCTTCTGCCTTAGAACCAACTCAGAATATTGAAAGATGGAAAGTAGGGATTTAAAAAAAAATTATGGTTCCCTTTAAATACCCCACCCTATTCAATTTCTCATTATTGCCCACCTTATAGAGAAGATTCCTTTCTAATGAAGAAATACAGATAAGTAAAATAACTGGACTCGTTGACCATGATGAATATCGTTTTTCTCACTTGTATAATTATATAATTTATATATTATATATATGTGCATATATATATTATAATTTTCTCACTTAATAATTATGCTCTTTTGTCCATTCTACATAAATTGCTCTATACCAGTTTAGGTTGTTTTTGTAAGTCTTATTTGACCATGAAAAATTAAAGATTCAAATTTCATTTCTTAGGATGTAATAGTAATATTTCATTATTTTCATATGTAATAATATGTTCAACTATCCCATAATTATGGAAGTCCATTTTGATTCCACTTTATTTTCCCATCATGTAGAGTGTTGTTATGGAAATTTTATGGTATTTAGGGACTATCTGTCACTGACTTCTTTTGGGCATATGAACAGTGATGGTTTCCCATCCATTCTTCATGTTGTTGACACAGTGATTTTCTTAATACACAAATAATTCCATATTCTGACTATTATTTACCTTTTGGCCTTAATTTATACTGCTATTTTCACCCAAGTTTTAATGCATACTCTTACTTAGTCTTGTTTAGCTTAGTTTTACCTCTATGAATTTATACATCCTAGTCACAGAATTATACAATACACAAATTAGAGGTGGTCTCACAGGAAAAATTTATTCCCCTCCCCCAATACCTGAATGGCAATCTTCACTAAATTATCACTGAGCAGGGATTCATCAGTCTTTACTTAAAAATCTCTAGAAAAGAGGAACTTGAATATCATGAGGTGCTCCATTCTCCTTCAGGACAAATTGAATTTTTTTTCCCTTGAGTTAACACAAAATTAGCAACTCAGAAACCTCTCTCTGTTTATTCCTAGTTTTTCCCTCTGGGACCAGAAGAGTCAACTTCAACTGCTTTTCCACATGATAGTTTTTAAATACTTGAAAAACTATCATGCCAATTCTAAGACTTGTCTTTTTTAAGCTCAACACATTCTCTCAACCAAACATGGGATGTAATCTTTGATTCTTTTAACCTTAAACATGCTTTTGTTGTCTATGTCCTTCTTAAAATATGATAGTAAAAACTGAACACAATATTCCAGATGTGCCTAGACCAACATAAAATAGTGTTACCATCAACTTCCTCATTCTGTAAACTATCCATCTCTTAATTCTGCCTGAAGATTACATTACCTTTATGCTCATTCCTGACATATAAAATTTGTATATTGTTAAAAAAAATAGCAATACCCCTTTCATGTATACACAACATTATTATCATGCCTCCAGTGTCCCATATTTATGTATTTAATTTTGGGATCCTATGTAAGTCCTTGCAGTTGTCCACATTAAATGTCATCTTATTAAATCTGGTTCATCTTTTTAATATCTTGATAACCCTTGGGATCATGACGGTCATTTGGCCTATCAGTTATCAGGTTCAGGCCATCTGTCAGTCAATAATTATTTAATTACTTATTGTATGTTTAGAAATGCCATTCATAAACTTACTGATATGCTATCTATAGTTTGCATTCAAATCATTGAAAAATATTAGTAGTGTCAAGCTACAGAGAGATTACTTGGGCACTATACTAGAGTATACTTATCCCCAATCACATTCAGATTGACTTATCAATGACTACTTGTTGAGTCTAATCAATCAACCAGTCCCAAATCCATTTAACAAACTCAAAAATTGTCTAGCCTAATCTCTCAATCATGTTCACAGTGATAATTTGAGAGACTTGTGAAATGCTTTGCTGAAATTCAGATACATTCTATCTGTGTGTTTGTTTTGATCAGCTAATTTAATAATAGTGTCAAAAATGAGATTAGCCTGAAGTTAATGAAGTCATGCTGTGTCTTTTAGTAATCTTTACTTCCAAATGAAATTTCTTATGTCTGTCTTTTGTATATATATAGTCTCTGTACTTCTGAAATTTAACAATTGAAAAAGATGAACCTGGCAATAAAGATAGTCTCATCCCTCACTATATTGTGGTTTATTACAGCTTCACTGTATTGCGTGTTTAAAAAAAATATAATTCTGTATCATGGAATTTTCACCACAGTGTGGGTTTTTGTAGATGAATACTATACTGTATCAATGGAAATGTAGTACACCATTACTGCTTGCACAAGTTTGCCTGTGTGAGATTGTACATAGTACACTATTGGCTAATAGAATGGAAGGTGACCAACCACAGCCCTGTGTTCTATATCCTGGGTGCTGATTGGCTTAGTCAGTATAGCATCAGTCTGTTTGCTCTCCAGCTACTTCACAGATTTTTACCTTTTTTGAGGGTCTCTTATATAGCTATTCTTCAATTCATGGATAGCTCTTCAGTTCCCAATTTTGTGTCATCACAAAAAGAGCTGCTACAAATATTTTTGTACAAGTAGGTCTTTCCCCTTATCTTGGATCTTTTGGGAATGTAGACCTAGTAATGATATCACTGGGGCAAAGGCTATGGCCTTTGTTTGTTTGTTTGTTGGCCTTTGGGGAATAGTTCCAAATTGCTCTCCAGAAAGATTTTATCAGTTCATAGCTCCACCAACAGTGTGTTATTGAATTGGTATTACCATATCACCTATTTATCATTTCTTTTTTTCACCATCTGCTATTTATTCTTCACTCTTGTCTCATACGGAATGATAAAATAGGGCAGGCATGCCCAGTTCTTTGGTTATTCACTGGGATTGATGGCAATGAACTGTTAGGTTTCAATGGCACTTTAGTAAGACACAGAGGGTACAGGGTCAAATAGCACAGAAAGTACAATGAAAAGTGGTGAAAGGGGGGTATAGAAGCAGATGGTGTGGGACAGAGATGGAGTGGTAGAGAATGGCAGACAGTGTCAGGAAGAGAAGGAAAAGGAGGAAGGTCTTAGAGTTGCTGTTATAACCATGGATTAGAGTTGGCAAAACATAGCAGCATTGATCTTATCTGAGGACCAAAAGGCCTGATAGCAAGGACTAGATCACTTTGTCTGATTTAAAATACAGCCCTGGGATATAATTTTTGCTTAATATATGATGCATTATGCAAATTACACTTTGAGACAGTTTATATGTGCATCCTAGGTTCCCTTTTGCAATCTTACTTCCTGCTATTGTGGTTTTGTACAAGCTAAAACTTAAACACTTATTATACTACCCAGGAGGGGAGATGGGTGCTCAAAAGACTAGAACAAGTTACAATTTTAACATGCCATCTCTCCTCAACCTCAAAAATATCTTCCTCACTTGAAATTTCCTTTTGCAAAACTTTTAATTTTTTAAACTTTTTTATAATTATAGCAGGAAATAAGTTTTGACAATTGGTTTCTGACATTTTATAATTCAGATTTTCTCCCTCCCTCCCACTCTATATGCCCTGAGGCTGTAAATAGTCTGACATAGGTCATACCAGTGCTTTAATGTAATATATATTTCCATATTTTTGCTGTGACAGAGAATATCACATATTCAATAAAAAAACTCACGAGGGAAAAAAGTGGAAGATGGCATGTTTTGATCTGAAATTAGAATCAACAGTTCTTTTTTGGTTATGGGTAGCATTTTTCATCATGAGGTCCTTGTGTATATCTTGGAAACTTCCTTTTCTGATAATAGTTTAGTCTTTCAAAGTTGATTTTTGTACAATATTTCTTTTATTGTATGCAGTGTTCTGGTTCTGCTCACTTCACTTTGCATCAGTTCGCATAAGTCTTTACAAGTTTTTTGAACTCTTTCTATTTATCATTTCTTATTGGCACCATAATATTCCATTACAACCATATACCACAACTTGTTCAGCCATTCCCCAATTGATGGACACCCCCTTAGTTTCCATTTCTTTGCCACTACAAAAAAAACAACTGCTAAAGCCCTTTGCCTTTATCTTTGATGTCTTGGTCACAGACCAAGTTGTGATATTGATGGCTCAAAGTGTATGTATACTTTTATGGTCCTTTGGGCATGGTTCTGTATTGCCCTCTAATATGTTTTTTTTTATCAGTTTTTAGTTCTACCAACAATTTATTAGTATCCCAATTTTCCTATATTCCCTCTAACATTTATCATTTCCTTCACTTGAAGTGTGAATCCCTATTAGCAATTTTCACATATCTCTTTTCCCTTTCATGGCTAAACTGTTTGAGAAGGCTATTTATAATCAGTGCCTCCTCTTCCTTTCCTTCTACTGTCTTCTTAATTCTTTGTAGTCTGACTTACTATATCATTTAATTGAAACCACTCTCTCCAAAGTTACCAATGATCTTTTAATTGAAAAATATACTGATCTTTTCTTAGTTTTCCCAAGTTTAAACTTCTCTTCAGTGTTTGATACTGTCAATTATGGTCTTCTCCTTGATATTTTCTTTTTTATAAGCTTTTGTGACACTACTACGCCTTGTTTTCCTCCTAACTGCTTGACCACTTCTCATTCTCAGTGTCTCCAATGTCTCTGTCCTAAATTTTCTTCTCCCTCTATATTATTTAACTTGTTAAATCCCATCACCTTCCATAGATTAAATTATCATCTCTGGAGACCTATTTGTCTAGCCCTAACCTCCTGACCTCCAGTCTCTCATATCTAAGTACCAATTGAATATTTCAAAATACATATCTCATAAACCTCTTACCCTTAACATGTCCAAAACTGATCAGATCCCTCACCCTCAAACCCTTCCCTCTTCCTTACTTCCATACTGCTATCAAGGTCATCACTGTATATCTCATATCTCCCTGGTGTCATTTCCTTTAGTTACCTGAAATGGAACTGGTTTATTCTAATGTCTTTCAAGGCTAGAAGCTAGAAGTAACTAAAGAGACTCAATCCTTGAAAAGTCACTAAGAAGGTTTGAAGCTAGATGAGATCCTAAAGGGGACCTTCTCAGAAGGGTTTGAAAAGGGACTGGCCATGAAGAATTCCAAAGGGAGGCGGAACTGATAACTGAGGCCAAGAACTGTTGCCTCACATGCCTCATACCAACTCTCAGCGTGGGGCATTCATCTCCAAAAAGGAGACTACCATATCATTGGGTCATGGGACAGAGATTATATTCTAAAATAAAGAAACTATTGGTGATGTAAGATAGTGGTTGGAGACTCTAGACAGTAAGAACATTTTATTAATTTCTTATGGAAAGCTAGGGAAGAGAGGCTCTAGCTTAGATTAGAGGAAGGGGAACAATAAAACTCTTTAATTTTCATTAGACTTTTGTACATCTAGCCATAGAATGACTGTCAGGAAGGACTGAGCTCTGAGGTCCTAGAAAAATAGTATTCAAATTGAAGAAATTCCTAAAACTGACATTGTAAGCAGCATCTTTTGATAATTGTACACACAATAAGTAATGGATACATTATGTAGTTAGTACAGCAAGATTCCCTGAAAATAGTAATTTCTTATAGGCAAAATATTTGGCAAAGTATAATATTGTCATGGCTGTTTAATAAGAAAGGGAATAAGAAAAAAATGTGAGGGATGAGTGATGATCCCAAGTCTTAGTTCTTCAAAGAACCCCTTTAAATACTTTAGAAATGGTAATGAGATTATAGGTTCATTAGTAAGGTCAGGGAATCTAAATCTGGAGATGCTCCTTTTCATGACAATATTGTGGCAGATAAGATAATGTTTCTGGTAAAAATATTTTATTTTTCAGTTTTGCCAAGAATAACATATTTGTTTTAAAGGCATTTTTAATGAAAACATAAAAAGGAAAGAGAGAAACTTTTGCAAATAATGTTCAGTGGTAGACCACATCTGCATCATCAGTCAGTGACCAAAAGATGCAGAGATTACATTGTGCATATTATTTGTTGGCTACAAAAAAATAAAGATTCAACAGAACAAACTGCAGCCTTAAAGGTACTTCTCCAGCCATGTATATCTCATGCATATGTTAAAATCATAAATGATTCTATGAAAAATTCATCAATAGAAAACTTTGATGATTATTATTCAGGCAGATAAATTGATGGCAAAGAGATGTCCATCATTTTAGATAGCATAAAAAATATAGTTGTATGCTCATGAAAGATGTTTGTCATTGCGATGTAGGCTATTCAATGAAAAATAATCCAAATGATAAAGATATTTACTACATATGGTGAAATTATTTGTAGTGTCTGTTATACTGTGACTGCCATAATTCATTTCATAGCCTCTTATTTGTGATCTCTATGGCCCCTTCTCTTTATTTGTAAAGGTTAAGTTCAGCTTTTATAATTTTGTAACTTCAAGTACTATCCTCACTCTATAGATTAATATTGTACATTACGTATATTAAAGAACATATTATTTATATTATAATATAGTAAAATATACATGCATATATACATATTTAAATATATCCTTATTATATATATACAGTTATATCAGTTAATATAGGTGTATATGAATTATATTACATATAATAATAAATAGGTGGATCATTAAATAAGACTTTTTCCTCCATTATGATCTTTATGTTTTAAAAGTTACATATAAAAGTTCTGTCCTATGGAGCATGAGTCGGCATTTCTTGTGTACAATCCCAAGGTGGGTGGAGGGGTGAGGAATGGAGGACAAGCATCTCTATAAGTTCTCTTATTCCTCGTTTGAGAGAGTTACTCATGGTTATTTTTTCTGACATTTGCCACATTATTTAAAAAGAATAAAGTCTGTGGGAAGATTTACTTCTGTATCACTTAAAATGTGTCCTATATCCATCAAGTGAGATGTTTGTAAAGCACTCAGTACAGCATCTAGCACATAAATATTTCATAATATTTGCTATATAAATACTGATTTTCTATACACTCCTATAAGTATTAATTGTCCTATTTATTCCTTCTTCCACCTCTAAAACCAGCTATTGAAGTCGATGATTCTTTTCAAAGTAACACTACTATGGATAAAGTATCCATCTGGGTTCAGATGACCCTGTAGCATCTGGCATCACCTTTATCATCATCTTTTTCATCATCATCATTTCTGGAATTATGTGATGCCTACTAAGTGCCAGACACTTGCTAAGTGCTTTACAAACATCTCATTTGATCCTCATAACAACTTTGGGAGGTGGGCACTATTATAGGCTTTACTTCACAGATGAGGACACTAAGGCACACAGATGTCAAATAACCTGCACAAGGTCATACAACTAATATATGCCCAAGGCCAGATTTGAACAATGTCTTCCGACCCCAGGCCCACTGCTCCATAAACTGTGTTACTTAATTACCTAGCTAATAGTCTCCACAATACTCTTTCAATAAACTTCAAGTAAATTATAGAACATTCTCTTTTCATATTCTCACCATCTTGAACCAATCACTGTTCTTAGGGTTCTCAATCTATAGACTACAGATCATACCACACTCCCAATCATCCTCAGAGTATTATATAATTATATAATAAGTGGGCAAGGTCCTCTGATGGTATGAGGAGCTGAAGCTGAGTGAGTGTGGAAATCCTTAGGTGTAACACCAAGTTGTGGTAGTGAAACACTAAGGACCCCACAGAATATTTGTGAAGAAACTGCTACACCCAACTTCAGTATAACAGTGTCCCAGAACGAGTGGTCAAGTGAAGAAACTGTGGTTCAGATTACACAGCTCTTCTAACTGCTTATCTTGGCCCCAAGATGTGGATAAATGCTCATTGGCTGTGACTTAACTTTCAGTTGGAAATAATCCCTCTTTGTTCAAATACCCAAGGATATGATTGTTAATCCTCAAGGTAAAGAATGACATTCACCTAAGTGAGTTTAAGATTTAATGGTGACAAACTTAGGGAAAGGGAACAGAGAATTAAAGGAGAGATGGGTAAAGGAAATCCTTGGTTTAAGCAATAGATGATCAGATGCTATGAGAATTGAAGGTAATCAGGGTTTCAAGTTTGACAGTTGTTGTGGCTTGGTTGCCAGACTCGACCTGGCAAATCCAGGCTGCTTTAATCTAAATCAGGTTTGATGGTGATTGATATTGCTTCTTCTTGATAGTAATTAATCAAGGTACACAGTATAGAGTCACACAGAATTTAAGAGTATGGTAGTGATCAGAGCTGGTTGCTGGTATCCTAAGTTGACCTTGGCCTACCCAAACCCAACCAAGACCTCCCACCAAAATCCCTTCTCAAGATTAAGATCTCTCCTTGAGTCCAAATCCTGCTTTCATAGTCTTCCCAGCAACTGACTTTTCTCTTGCTGGCACATGCCGGGCTTGGTTCATTCTAAGTTCCAAACTGCTGAGTGTTGATCATTTTGCTTTTCATATTGCAATGCCAAATAACATTACAATGGACACTTGGACACTTAGAATGTATGCTATGCCAGCACTTGGCATGTGGTTGGCACATAGTCTATCCTTAGTATATCCTTTTTCTTTATTCATTCAATCAAAAAGGAAAGGCATCTTTATAGCTTCCATTACACCATCCAAATGCACATATTGATTTGGTGGATTGTACCATCTCATGACTGTCCCTAGTTCTTCTGAAGACTAATCCTTTAACAAATCTTGTTTTATATATATACATATATATAAAACATATTGTGAAGGGTTAAGTTTTTGGTAGGAGTCTGACCCAAGTACAGAAAGCAGTTTGGTAAAACAAAAAACACTTAGTTTATTCTGAGGAGAGTTCAGATAGGAGATAGGAAGGAGGAAAGTAAGATCATTTTTCTAATATCTTATAACTATGCCTAAATTCCTAATCCTACCTAAAATTTTCTAAGAAACCCTAATCTAACTGCCTTTTTGGGCAAGTTGTTCTGCCTGAGCCAGGCTCAGGCCTAACTTCTTTACACTAAATTATATTCACTAACTAGCTACCTATCTAAAATAACCAATAAGCCTTAATCACCTATAATCTCCTTAAATCAGTTTCTCAATCCAAATTCTCAATAGTAAAAACTGCCAGTCTGACTGAGACAAGTACAGGCTGACCCTCTGCTCTCTAGGATTCAAGAGACAAGGGGCAGCTGAGTAGCTCAGTGGAGCGAGAGTCAGGCCTAGAGACAGGAGGTCCTAGGTTCAAACCCGGCCTCAGCCACTTCCCAGCTGTGTGACCCTGGGCAAGTCACTTGACCCCCATTGCCCACCCTTACCACTCTTCCACCTATGAGACAATACAC
>NC_058130.1:530666545-530705540 GCF_016433145.1 Gracilinanus agilis
ATATATATATATATATATATATATATATATATATAGTTCAATTTTATTTTGGTTGAAAAAGCATCTTTCTAACTGGCTCTTTCTCCCTTAGCCCAGCACTTCATTATGAAGCACTCCTGGTAGAGTTTAACAACTGGTGAGCAGAGTCACATCTTTTTAAAATGTAAAATTTTAATTTTGTTGCCTATCTTTCATATGGCAGCCAGAACTCCAGGGACCCATACTAAAGGATAACCTGCAAAACAAAGTGGCCAGAGAGCTAAAGAAGTAAGAGTGTCTGGTTGACTTTTCTTTGACTATAGCCACCTGAGATCCTAGTAAGGGATCTCTTGGTGGTGGAAAAGAGGAGGCAGATGGCCTTCTTGATCACAACAGGGATCGGACTCTACCGAAGAGAAATATTAGCCTAAGAGAGAGAACAGAAATGGATTCTTCAAGGTGCCTTATACTTTGAGGTAAACAAATTTATTTTTCTCCTTTTTCTCCATTCCAGATTCTTGTGGAAGAAGCAGAGGAGAAACCAGTGGGAAGCAGAGAAAATAAGCAAAAGCAATGGCCTCAGAGTCTAGGAAATCAATATCTATTGCCTGTGGCCTCCAGATCTTGGGAACATCCATGACAAGAGATATGCTGACATATTATCATGCACTTGGCCAGGCCTGCTGTATCCCTTACATATATCTACACTCTCGGTGATATAATTTGGCAGTGAATTACGTCTCTATGGAATAACATTCTGGCAGATCCCCTACAAGGCAATGGAGAGTTATATGGTGATTGTAGTGAACTGAGGCATATTACCAGCTAAGAACTGCACCCAATAAATGTCATAAAAGTTAGCATCAAAGAGAAAGATGAACCAAAAAGGAAGTGCTGCTGTTCACATAGGGAGAACAATAACAATATGTGGACAGCCTGTATTTAATGCTAATATCTATACATTAATAAGAAATTTAGAGGAAGACCCTCATTACTTTGGATGATCCTTGGTGTAGGATGTACGATGAAAAGATATGAATAGATTTCAATCTGTTTCATTGGAAGGTATTGATGGTTATTGAAGAATAGGCCAAGTATAGTCCCCGAAAGTCCTATATTGAGTAGTAGGTTAATGTTTCCTTATTCCATGTACGTCTATCTTCAGAATGTGGATTGCCCCGAGCTCAAGCTCTGACAGGTCTTGCTAAGATGGAAAGGTTTCAAATCAAAGGATTGTATGGCTACTATCAGGGGAGCAGCCTAGAGAAATTCAAAGAGGTTTGTCATACAATTGGCTTCAGGGTAAGGAATTTTTCAGCTATTGAAGCTTATAAAATCCACCTATCAAGGATTGTGATCTCTGTCAGTGGAAGAAAGCATTTAGATGGTTCCTAGCTTTATTTGGTCAGATCAGAGATTCCAATTCAGATTATTTTCAGTATATGTTAGCAAGAAACCTTCAGCTTTTTGGTATAGTTTATAAAATTGGATAAGCATCCAAACTCTTCAGTTACTAATTTAGACCCATCTGAGCTAGTCAGGCATCTTCATCTTTCATCATTAATATCATAATTTTTGTGACAACAGAAAATATGTCTAGCTATCCTGTATAAGGCTATTAATAGAAAAAGTGAAAATGTTAGAATTTTTCTTTTTGGGCTGAATCCAGCTCTCTGAGAGATAAAATTACAATAGTAAGAAAATATTTAGTTTTAATGTCATAAATTGAATAGCTTGAAGTGTTACTTTTTATAACCAAAGCAATCTATCTCTTGTGCAACTGTTAAAGGAGATGATATCTATATTTCTGGTATGAAGAATGAGGGAAAATTTGTCACATAGGCTGATTTGGCTGTTCTGTCTGTCTTCACTTAGAGTTCATTAAAGATTACAGTGTTATATAAGTGATTTATGAATTTGGAATCAGATTGTGACTTCCTTCCTTTCCCCATATGATTCATGAATTCACCAACAAATACACAGTTTACCTGTGGGACTTTTAAAACTTTTATTTTGTTTAGTAATGATTTTTTTTTAGTTAAAGCATACATATGTCATGAATTGAGATCTAGGAGAATGAACAAATTTATCCTAAACTTCTCCCTACACACCCCTCAACAACAACACCAGAAACAAAGCCTAATAAATTTGTCAAAATAACATGTGAGTGATGAATTGACCAGAATGCTAAGCCTAAATGTGAGACAAACAAGCTCCCAAGGAAAGATTCTCAGAACCCTTTATTTGTGATTTAATTTTGTATCCTTTTTGATATCCATGTTAGTCCTCAGAGGGTACTGAGTGGTTCAGTTTATGCTTGCCAGAATGGAACCCAGCCAAATCGTTAGGGAAGACTCCTTTTCATTGTAAGCTTTGCTACAGATGGAAACTGCTCAAACATCTGAAAAATCTCCCTGTTTAGGACCCTCAGTATGGAAGAAATTTAATGTTGAATCAGATTTATGAACTGCGAGAATGAACCCTTGTCCTCATTCCAACCCTTGCCCTTTGGAAAGCACTTTTTTCATCATGTTTAACTTGTGAATAGTTCCCAGAGGGCAAAGTTAGGACCAGAAAATGAAAGCTACCAGAGATGAAGGGAGGATGATTTTGGCTTAGTAAAAGGGTTGGCAGACTTCTAAGTTCTAAGAGGGCTATAAAGTTAACTAGTTAATATTTTTTGCATTTCAGTTCCTTAATGGGTTGCTCATGAGGGCAGGCTAAGGCAGAATAGAGCTCTTGGGAAGAAGATTCTTGGAACAGCATGCATAAAGGAGCATTTTTTATGAAAAATGAGGATTTCTTTTGTTTGCTTTGTCTTTGAGGGCAATAATGTACCTCTAAATCTGTGCTGCAGAACCCTAGATGCAGGGGTGGTAATTTCATGAAATAAATTTTGGGTTCTTTTTGATTAGTGTTAATATATGATCTCTGACACAGGCTTTTTTCATACCTGTAAGCCTTAAAACTCTTCCCTACATTTGTAAGTTCTCTAATGAAATATGAATATTTGAGGTTTTAGTCAAATTTTACCTACATTTAAAATGAACATTTTCTTTTATTTGAAGTTCTACAGATTTTTCACTTTTCTACTCCCATCAATTCAGTTTGCTTAATCCAGAATTCCCTGTCCTATTGAAATCTCAGGTTCAGTTCCTATCCCCATTCTGAGGTAAGTAACTACTTATACATAAATAATTATAAGTTCTTTTAAGGCTGAGGAAGGAGCAGAGATTAGTCATTTATATATCTTTGTACAACCAAACTTAGCATAGTGACTGACATTTAATAGGCACTTAATAAATGAACATCGACTTGAATTGCATTGAAATAAAAATCATTGTAGGTGATAGGATTATTTGAAGGAAGTTTGAATGATCAGTCTGGATAATCAATTCAAGTTCAAAACCAATGTATTAATCACCTACTATGAGTATTTGGGATATTAAAATGGGAAAAACAATAAAAAACCCATAATAAAACACAACCCCAGTCTATAATAAATAACATTTATTAGTGTGGATAATTGAGAAGCATTGTGACAAAGTAGACAATTGTCCTTGGAATAAGGAAGATATAAGTTAAAGCCAAGTCCTAGCTCTCACACTTGCTGTCTGAACAACCCTTGGCAAGTTACTTAACCATAAAGAAATGTGGCCCAGTAAGGTTAAACTCAAACATAGAAATGGGAGCCACTAAAACACATATAAGGATTTCTGGGCTGTATATTGACTTAGAAAATCACATATTAATATCATCTACATTCTCTTGTATTTTTTTTGTATTTTGTTCAGTATCTGGTCCTTGTGCATTCAGTAATGTTTGATACCTTTGCTCTGGGCAACTATCTAAAACTGTAAGTTTCAGAGAAGATACTGCTATGCATTGGTAGAGACAACTTCCTTATCCAAGAATGGTCAATACAAATTAAATTACAGATTTAGTACCCATTACTAGGGGAAAAGCAATAATGTTATGTAGAAAATGTTTAAGTAAGGATTTTCAATGTGACCAACAAAATTGAGTAATGAACACCTTTTTCCAATCTTCATTACCTTTCAAACCTCTCTAAAATAAGAATCATATATGAAATAAAGGAAGTTTACTTGTCTCCATGGTCTCAAATGGTGAGGTCAAAATTAAATAGAAACAAATGCCATTTAACTATGCTTTGAGGTCCATTCCCCAAGACAACCATATTCAAAGGGGAAGGAGGCAGAAAGTGGGTAATATGGAAATATAAGAAGAAAAAGATTGAAATTATCAGAAATCTCAGGAAGAAGAAAAAGCTTAGTTAAATATACCATATTTACCATAAGTAGATAAACTAATAGATAATAACAAAAGAATGTGGCCTCTTGATCAGCTAAGGGAATATAGCCATCTATGAATAAATATTGCTCACAAGGAAAATGAATCAATATAAGGCAGAAGACTGTGAATTCCAAAGAGATCATGGAACTACACCAGAATTTTCCTGAATGGTTTAAAATAAATAGGAATTTCAAAAGTAAAATTTGTGTCCTGCACAGCAGAAAGAATTGGCAAAGTAGGAAAACAAAACAATTTCAATCCACAATGGCAAGTTTCACCAAAGACACAAAAAAAGACTAGCTGATTAGGAATGAAAGATAGTAAAGTAAAGCATAATTTTGAAGAAGAGAAACAGAAAGAAATAATATTAAAAATAATCTTCATACAAGGAAAATATTGTTTTGAGAATGTGTAGATACAATCTAAGCATTAATTTTCTCTGAGAAGAATACTAGAAGCCCCTCTCCCCAACCCAAACCCAAACACCATAATAAATATAAAAAAAACTGCATAGATTTTCTGAACACAGAAAACAAAAAAGACATTTAAAGGAATCTATTGATTTGTTTAAGGAAACACAAAGACACACAAAGACACACAAACTCAAAACAAAACAAAACCAAGCAATCAATTCTGCAAATTCCAAGACAGGTAATGGTTAAATTTAATAATTCCTATGATGAAGAAAATGCTCTGCAAGCAACCAAGAGGTAGGCCTAGAGCAAGGGAAATTTGAATTTGATAGTAGAAAACTATTTGGCATCCTTCAGAAACTATAGTAGAGAACAGAATAATGCAATTTAAAGAAGAAAGAAGCTCAAGGTGCCAACTGATATTTCTTGCAAGACTGATCTTAATTTCTAGTGAAAAAAGATAGATGTTCCAAAATAAAGGCAAAAAGGTTACTCAGAAAGATACCTGAACTGAACAACTATTTTGTTTTCAGACACCAAAGCCAACAGAAATAAAAGAAATGAAAAAAATGTAGCAAACACAAAAACAAAATAATGACACAGAGAGAATATTATAAGTACTCAAGGGGTCAAGAGTTAAAGGAGAAGTCTAAGAGAAGTGGTTTAGAAACAGGTATGAATCATTATGAAATAACCTGACAACATTCCACCTATAGGTAATTCAATGTTTTTGTTTTTGTACTGACTCTCAAAATGGAGAATATATGAAAGTGAGTACAAGAGAAAGGCGAATTTTTGATGTACTCTAATCAAGTCAAAGGTTTGAATGAAGGGAAGGAAATGAAGGGAAAATAACTGTAGTCCCTTGGGAAAATGAAAACCTATAGGACAATGCTTGAGGAAGGAAATGAGAGGAATTACAAAAGAGGAAAAGATAAATATTGTTTCTGTTTTGGAAGGAAATAACGCTGAATAATATTCTTGTGGGAGTAGAGAGATATTTTATAAAAAGATATGGGGACTTTATGATGGGTGTAATCCACAAGGATTTAGTACTTTGAGAGATCACTTATGAAGTCTCCCTTGAAGCAATTGATACGAGAACAAAGAGAGGACATAGACCCAGAGAAGAGATTTCATGACAAATGGGAAAAAACGATCATGGTGCAAAAGGTTAATAATGAAGTATACCATGAGAGAAATAGAAAAATTTCTATCTCCATCACCTATAGGAAACAGTATTTCTTTTTTTAAAATAATATTATATTTTTGCCTGGTATGTATGAAACTAATTTCAAACATTTATTTATTTAAAAAGTTTTTTATTTCCAAATTCTCTTCCTCCACCTGCCTTACTCCTTCCCTGTGTCCAAACATTCCACCTTCTCTGAGATGATAAGTACAGAAACTTGGAATGTTCCAAGGTAAGCTATATATGGTTAAATAGGAGGTAGAAAAATTAATTATCAATATCTTGATTGTCAGTGAACTTAAATGGGTAAATTTAATTCAGGGGATCATTACATAGATTACTATGAGGAAGAATCTCTTAGAAAAAATGGAGTAGCCCTCATAGTCAATAAATGGGTGAAAAAACAGTCCTGGGGTATAATATAAAAAATAAAAGAATGGTATCTGTTTGAATCCAAGGAAAATTATTCAGCATCACATAATACAAGTTTTTGCTCTAACCACTTATGCCAAAGTTAATCAATTATATAAAGACCTACAACATCTTCTAGAAATAATGTCAAAAAAGATGTCACATTCATCATAAGGGATTGGAATGCTGAAGTAGAAAATCAAAAGACAATTGGAATAGCAGGCGAATTTGACTTAAGAATACAAAATGAAGCAGGGTAGAGACTAAGATAACTTGCTGGCCATAGCAAATACTCTTTCAATAACCCAAAAGGCACTTCTACACATGGACATCAATTGATGGCCAATATCTTAATCAGAGTGATTATATACTTTGCAGCCAAATTTGGAGAAGCACTATATACTTTGTTAAACCAAGACCTGGAGCTGTTTATAACTCATATCATGAGCTTCTTATTGCACTTAGACTTAAGCTGAAGAAAGTAGGGAAAGCCATCAGAACACATATATGTATGATCTAAATAATGTCCTTATGATTATGAGATGGAAGTGATGAATAGATATAAGGGAATAGATCTGGTAGAAAGAGTGCATGAAGAACTATGGACAAAAGTTTGCAATACTGATGAGGCTTTACAAAAGGATGAATAAAGAAGAAAAGTTAAAGATAAAAGACATAGGTAAAGATATACACAAATGGATGCTGAACTTAAAAGAATAGCAAGGAGAGAAAAGAAGTTTTCATAAATGAACAATGCAAAGAAATAGAAAACAATAGAATGGGAAAGACCAGATTTCTCCAAGAAAATTAGAGCTATAGAGGGAATATTTCATGCAAAAATAGGCATGATAAAAGATATAAAGTGTTAGGGACTTAATGGAACTAGAGGAGATCAAGAAGAGATGTCAAGAATACACAGAAGAACTACACAAGAAACATCTTAACATAACTGATAACCTCGATTGTGGTTAACTGATGTGGTTACTGATCCGAAGCCAGACATCCTCGAGAATGAAGTCAAGTGGGCCTTAAAAAACACTGCTAAAAATAAAGCTAGTGGAGGCGACAGAATTTTAGCTGAGCTATTTAAAACTCTAAAAGATGATGTTGGTAAAGTGCCACACACAATATATGAGGAATTTTGGAAAATGCAACAATGGCATCTGAGTTAATCATTAATTAAACTAATCAATTAAAAATTACTAAAAATCAATTTATATCCCAATCCTGAAGAATGCAAAAGACAAAGAATGTTCAAATCAGCAAAGAAATTTGCTCAGTTTATTTGCCAGTAGGATTATACTTAAGATTCTGCAAGCTAGGTTTCATTGTCATCAATATGTGAATCAAGAATTAACAGAAGAGCAGACTGATTTTTGAAGGGGCAGAGGAACTGGAGACCAAATTGCCAACATTCAATAGGTTATAGAGAAAGCAAGAGAGTTCCAGAATAAGCATCTACTTCTGTTTCTTGACTACATTAAAACTTTTGATAGTATGATGAGTCTTCAAAAAGATGGGAATATCAGATCATATTACTTATCTCCTAAGTTACTTGTATACAAGTCAAGAAACAACAGTTAGAACCAACATAGAACAAGTTGGTTTAATATTAAAGAAGGGGTATGACAGTATTGCATATTGCCACCTAATTTATATTCAAAGTACATCATGTGAAATGGCATTTTGGATGAATCAAAAGCCAAAATTATGGTTCCCTAGGAAAATACCAACAATTTTGAATATGCAGATGATAACACCCTAATGATAAAAAGTGAAGAAGAATTAAGCAGCCTGTTGATGAGGATGAAAGAGGAGAGTGTAAAAGATAGTTTGAAGCTTAACATAAAGAACATGATACAAAATAATGAAATAGCATTTAAGAAGAGTTGAATGTAACATCTTGTAGTTTGGTTAAAAACACAACTTCCTTAGTTGAAGATAAGGGATATATGGCTACAGAGTTGTCTATAGGAAAAGAACCTGGGAATTTCAGTTGATTTCGAGCTTAGTGTCACTGAACAGTGGTGTTAATATTGTAGTCAGACCAACTAATGTTACACTGAGAATCATTATATCCAGAAAGGAGATAGTTTCTCTGTGTTCTTTTTTTGACAGACTATATCTAAAGCATTATGTTCTATTAAGGTTTAATATATTAAGAAATGCATTGATAATCAGGATAGAATTTAGAGCTGGGTGACTAGAATTTTGAAGAGCCTTAAGATCATAATTGAAGAAACCTTGAATCTTAAGTGTCAAAAAGAGTAACATTGGGGAGTAAAAGGATAAGTATCTGAAGAGAAGTCACAAGGAAGAGATTTTATTAGATTTGTTATATTTCATCTTAAAACATAGAACTAGTGTCAATGGGTGAAAGTTGCTGGGAGGGGGCTCAATCTTGGGGGAAAATAAGTTAATGGTTGGAATTATTGGATTTCCCCATCAACAGAGGTTCCATTTAAAACTATTAACTGGTTATATATTTACCTTACAAAAATTTCCAGCTTACTGTCATACTGTGAGACCTTTTTTGTGACAAAGTAAAATAATTAGTGAAAATACATGTAACATTAAATTCCTGTAACCTGTATAAAACCCATTTAAAATGTTTTTTAAACTGTCAGAAGTCTATTTTCTCATCTAAACAAATTCCATTTAAAAAGGGAGGAAAATAAAAACAAATTCTTTGTAACAAATATCCATAGTGAAGCAAAAGACATTCTCTTATTCTTATGCTTTTAAAAATAATTCTTTATTTTCCCCCAATTACATTTAAAAACAATTTTTTAACATTTGTTTTAAAATTTTTTGTTTCCAAATTCTCTCCTTCCTCTTCCCCCTCTTTGGGATGGTAATAAATTTGATCTAGGTTATAAATGTATGATTATTTTATTCTCATGACTCTGAATCAGCTCTTTAAATATCTTGGAAATGAGATTTTTATCAGAGAAACTGGTTAAAAAGATTTCCTCCCCAGTTTTTTTGACTCATTTACTTGTTCCCTTTTTAATCTTAATTTTATTGCATCTATTTATGCTGAATTTTTAAACTATGTGGTCAAAATTATTCATTTTACATTCAATGATCATCTCTATCCTTGTTTTTATTCTATCCATTAATCTGAGAGGTAATTATTTCTGCATGTTTCTTTAATATATTTATGATTAAACTTTTTATATTTAGGCTACATATCTACTTAAAGCTTTTCTCGATAAGTGTAAGATGCTGGTCCAAATCAGTTAGGTACTGGTTAAAAAATAGAGATTGACCAAGAACAAATTAAATACAAACATATAGAAACTAAAGTTTCAAAACTTTCTATGACAAGAGTCCTTTCTACAACATACTCAATACCTAACCCCTTCTTTGGCATATTTTAGATGGAATTTTTCTTTAGATGTGATGGACTAATTAATGGGTGTTTGAAGTTCTCATTCAACTCTACAATTCCTATAATTCTGAAATTCCATCTCATGATGGATATTCTTTTGCGTAAATGAGGAAATACAGTAATGCTCATGAAGTAACAGATTTTGGTCAAGATATTTTGGAAAAAAAAGAAAAAATTTAAAAGATGAATCTTTTCTTAAAGGATATTTAAGAATACTCATTAGCATTTTTTCATCGACCCACTGCATGATTCCTTTAGTCACATATTGCTGAAATGACCTACTGCCCTTGAAATTTATGCATTTTTAAATAAAAAAATCAATTATAAAAGATTGGGTAGTCCTGGAAATAAAAAAGAAACAAAATTCCTGTATGAGAATGGAGCTTCACTAAGGGCATCATGTTTTGAGATTGCCTCTATTTCTTGTTTACCTTTTTTCAAAGTGACCCTGAGTTTTCACTAGCAGTTTTTAACAAATCTTGTCACTCTCCATTGCACGAGTGGTCATTTATGCTATTATGATAATAAATTGAATAGGTTTAACATGGCCTGAAGAGTGGATTTGAGTAAGCTTCTGGGAAACCTTTGCAAATTCACAAAGTTAATGGCTTGACCTCTCAATTCTCCAATGTAAAATACATTTTAATGATTTTTCAGGGATCTTACTGCCTCTGCATTTTAAAAAAGAAACTCCTATTATTCCAAACTATTTGACTTGCCTTATAATTTAATCTTAAATAAATAATGCCTTATTTATCTTTTAACATGATTCATGTCAATGCATTGGTTGGGCCCCTCCATTATGACAGAGAAGAGAACATTACTTACCAGATGTTCTGAACAAAGTCAATGAATTGTTTGGGATTTATGAGACCAAGAGGATATTTCAAAGTGGCAGCTCATATATTTGAGCAAATAACCAAGGAAGAAACATGATAAATACTTTTGATATTTATTTACTAGACTTAAGTGGAAGGTTAGGGAAGGTGGGAGGATGTTTTATGGTTTTTTTCCATTTTGGAGATTTACATTTTTCGGAAGTTACAGAGAAATAAAGATGAGGGGGAAAATTCAATTTCTTTGAAATCACTGAATTTCTGTAGCCTTTTGAGCAGCTGAATTCACTTATAAGCATTGGACTCAGAGCGATGGTCTCAGATGAACTGTTACCTGCTTGTAGCCAATCATTTTATAAACCTGTGCCAGGCTAAATATGGCATTTCATGCAGTAATGGGAGCCAAGCCTTAAGATTTTTCTGCAGTTCATGTTAGTACAGTCAGAAAAAAACAGCATGAAGAACACACAAATTTATTGTGAAATCTTGGAGTTTTATGGAAAGTTTTACCCAGAGAAATAACACTACTACAAATCTCTTGATTAATAATAGCTGACAAATGTTATACTTCTGAATTTCTTAGAATATTCAGTTCAACAAGCATATATTAAGTACCTTGTAAAATTAAAGAAGTTGGATGGTATAATTGATAGAGGGACTGATCTTGATTTAAGAAGACATCATTTTAAATCTTTCCTCTGATATTGAGCCATCATGGGACAAATCACTTAACCCAGAAAACTTTCTAATATTATGTTATATGTGAATTACAATTTGTATTGGTGAATAAAGCTTCCATTCTGGGAGCCCTCCTTCACCCTCCATCAATATCATAGGTATAGACTTTCTTTCCTTCTATTTCACTTAACTAAGACCAAAAAAAAAAAAAAAGGCCAAGTTCTTGTGATGGGTACTTGAGATCTTTGAAAATTGCCTGCTCTCACAGAGCTTAACTTCCATGTGGGGTGGAAAATAAATAAGTAAAAAAAGGTATTTTTGAGGAGGAAGGGAAAAATAACAATTATGAGATATGAGAGAAAGCTTCCAATATGAAGTAACACCTGAACTGAGACTGAAAAAATGGCAAGGATCATAAGATGGAGGATTGAGGAGAAAGTGCATTCCAGGCACCACTATGCAAAGGCATGAAGGGGAAAGATGAAATACTGAAGTTAGATAACAGTAAGTAGGACATATGAGCCCATGAAGTGAAATAATCTGAAACAGATCTGGAAAGAAAAGCCTGTACCAGATTGGGAAGGACATGATCATTGATTTATTTCCATATTCAGTAGGAGCACTGCCTGGCTTATAATTCATCAGTTGCCAAGCAATCCTATTTCTTGACCAATTGTAGCACAGGTTATGCTTTGATGAGTTTCCAATAGTGTTTTGTTTCTTTACTCTCTTGTCCTAGGAACTTCCAAAACAATATAGAGTACATTGTATTAGCAGAGCAATGAATATTGATGTTTCCTGCTATTATAGTGGAAAGAGAATACTGATCTTGCTGCTTTATGAACCAGTGTTATCTCCTTGCAATGGATTACTTGGAGTTTATTCACTTACCCTCCAGTGATTCCTAATCAGCATCTTTATTAGTCTTGGGAGTTTTAGTACAAGTACTGAGAAGATGTGATGGTTCCACCTGCTCACCTGATACTAGAAGTCTGGCTCAGAGACGACCTTGGTATCCTCATTTGGCAGAATACTAACCATCAGTGAGCAGCAATGAGCCCGAACAGCTTCCTTCTAGCACAAATGTCAGTCAGATGAGGTGGTGGGATAGCAGGTCTTAGCAGCTAAGTATTTTGCCCTCTATCTTTCTTGGTAATCGTTCCTAATGTAGTCTCACAGCAAGGAGCTGATTAGAAAACCTGAATTCCTATGAAATAAAAATGGATGAAAACTCTGTGCCCCACTCTTCACTGGCCCATTCTTTTGTGCCTTTGGAACATGACCTTTCACAGGGAACAAAGGGCAGAGGAAAGACTCTCTGAGGTCATATCTATCCCCTGGCTACAAAGAACTAACTTAAAATCAGCAAGAGATGCTTTAATAAATTGTTTATGGGTGTGCTACCTGGGAGAGGTCATCTTGGTGCTGCTGCAAACTTCCTTTAATGTCTAGACAATGCGCATTTGTATTAGAGCTCAGATACCAGCTTGAGGGGAAAAAGAGCTCTTATAAGTTACCTTTTTTTCCAGTAGTTGGCAGCATGAAAATGGTCTGTTATCTTGAAATCTCAAGTAATTCTTCCTTAAAATCATATACTCCAGCCTCCTTAACTGCATCTTTCAGCAGCAGACATTGCAGTGATGTTGACAATGAGGGTAATTAGAATGAGGAGGGGGACAGGGTTAATGTAAGGAGGATCCAAGAAGCAAGAGCATTATGAGTGTTATTTCAGAGAACTTTATAATGAAAGTTAAATGGAAACTGTGATAGATTAAAAAAGATATAAATCATGAAGAGCTCACTAATGCTTCTACCCTGAAGACTAATTTATACAAGCTTTATAGCCTTCTATCCCTTTGCTGTTATTGCGGCACTTATCAGTGGGCTGGTGTAGCCATCGACATTTAGAAAGATTTGATTGCCAGAAATGGAACATCTGTGAACATTTCAAACCCTGGGTAAATACCACCCATCTGACATTGAAACAACATTTATGACATCGGAATTCTGATGCCTAGCACTATTGCATATAGGGTCCTATGCACCTGTATAGGAAGACTCCAATCTAGTCTATTGTTGTTAAAAATCATGACTTAGGCCATTGTACAGGTTTTGACATTTACTTTTATGAAAATTATATCTTTTAACTTTACATTATCTTTAGTTCTGAATATTTCCCTCTTCTCTCGAATATCCAGTGAACCATTCCTTGTAATAAAGAATTTTGAATAGGGGATAAAGGCATAGCAACACTAAGAAACATGTCAACCAGGAATGAAGATACATTCAACGTTCCACATCCATATTTTACTTCCTCTGCAAAACATGTCAAGAAGTACATCTTCTTTCTTTCTGGGGGCCAAGTTGGGTTATTTTAATTGCAGAGAATTCATTTTTGTTGTTATTGTTTTAATTTTCATTGTGATAGTAACTATATATTTTTTCTGGATCTTCATCAGTTCATATGTCTTCCCATGCTTTTCTGAATTCTTCAGTTTTCTTCCAGCACAGTAATATTTTATTACATCCATCTATCAGTAATTAATTTAATAGGAGACTTTGCAATTTAATGCAGAAAATAGCTATTTGCTTTTGCCTAGAGGCAGTGAGGTAATATAGAAATAACGTGTGATTTAAAAACAGAATTGGGCATAAAACTAGCTGTGTGATCTCATGCAAGTCTTTCCTTGGGCCTCAGTTTCATCATCTTTAAAATAAGGGAGTACGACTAAATGATTTTCAATGTGACTTTGAGATTGTAATGTATGATATTATGATTAATTCATGTAACAAAAAGAGCCCTAAAAACATACCATCATAGTTATAGAGCTTCAAAGGATACAAAAGATTACTTAGTGAAATGTCTTCCTTGATAGCAGTGAAATAATATCCTTCTCTTAAGCTCAAAAAAAATATGTACACACACACATACACATACACACACACACACACACATATATAGAGCCATACTTAGTAGAAGGTTGAACAATTATAATAGCCATAAGCCTTGAAATAATAGCATTAGTTTAAAAGACAAACATCAAACTTTATCCCTACCTTCCCAAACCAGTAATATAACTCTATATTTTTTCCACTTTTCCTGGTTAAAGTCCTTGAGAAATTCATTTACCCTTAGCATTTGCTCTTTCTTTTCTCACAATCAATTCTAAACCTTCCAATCTCACCATTTAACCTAAATTGCTATGTCTCCAAAGTTATCAATGATGTTTTAAACACCAAAAATAATGGCCTCTTCTTGATCTCCATCCTCCTTACCCTTCTACAGCCTTTGAACTTATCAAAAATTCTCTTCTCTTGGATATTTTATTTTCTTTAGATTTTTATAATACTAATCTCCTGGTTCTCCTTCAGTCTCATTGATCCTTCTCAGGTCCCTTTCCAGGATCTCACCCTAGGTCTTATTATGGGTATCCCAAAATCACTGCCCTGGGTTCTCTTCTCTTCTCCCTTTTTATTAGGTTGATTGATGATGTCATCAATTATCCATATCTATAGTATGATTTTTATGCAGATGACTTTCAGCTCTAAATATCTAGTCCAAAATCTCCTGATTTCTTGTTTCATATTGCTAAAATCTCATTTTACAACTCAAACTTTATACAATCTGTGTCCAACTTGAGCTCAATACAATCCTGGGAACTCATCAATTTTCTCTAAACTTTTTTTTTTTTCACAATTTCCCTATCACTTTTGAGGACACCACCATCCTCCCAGTTCTATCCAGGTTGATAACTTCAGTGTTATTCACAAGCCCTCATACATAACTCAGATATCTAATCTGTTGTCAAGTTTTGTGGTTCCTACTTTCTAAAATCTGCCCACTTACATGATCACTGCCCTAGGGCAAGGCCTTATCTCCTTTTCTCCTAGGTGATTCATTAAAGTGCATAAGCTTCCTAAATAATTTCTAAATCTAGATTGATATTTTGCTTTTAACCTTAATCCATTAAGTAACCTTGGTCCAGACACTTCAACTTTCTGTCTCATTTTACTCCCCTGTAAAATGGAAGGGGCTACAATAGATGATCTTTCTGTGTCTTCTCAATTTTAAAACTTTATTATTCATGTTATACACATATTATATATAATAAACAACATATGGCAAAATGGGTTGAGAGATGAATGATCTAAGAAGAATTCATGAATTATAATCCTGACTCAGGCTCTTTCTGGATGTATGGTCAGTGGCAAGTAATCAAATCTTTTAGATCCTTAACTTCCATATCAGCAAAATGTGGATGAAAGAACCACAAAAACAGAGTCATAATTATAAACTACTAAATGCCATAAATTATGCCCTGGCCAAATGACATGAAAATTGGGGAGAAGAGGAGCCTCACCTTTCTGTGTTGCTGGTGAAACAGCTTAGAATACAAGCAAGGTCACAATACTGGGAGTTGGAAGAGTCCATCCTATTGAGAGCAGCTGGATGGCTCAGTGGATCGAGAGCTAGAGATGGGAGGTCCTGGGTTCAAATCTGGCTGTGTGACCCTGGGCAAGTTACTTAACCCCCATTGCCTAGCCCAGTGGTCCCAAAATTTTTTGGCCTGCCTCCCCCTTTCCAGAAAAAATATTACTGAACGCCCCCTATCACATACTATCACTGCCCCCTTGCAGTTATTCACTGTCCCCAAATGCACTTGTGGCCATCACCACCCCCCTGAATCGCTGCAGCATCCACGGGGGTGGGGTGGGGGTGGGGGTGGCGCCCTCTTTGGGAATCACTGGCCTAGCCCCTGCCACTCTTCTGCCTTGGAGCCAATACACAGTATTGATTCTAAGGTGGAAGGTAAGGGTTTAAAAAAAAAACACATCCTACCATGCTATCTGCTAGTTTTCTGTGTAAAACTTTTTTTCTTCTTACTGATTAGTTGCCAAGCTCTGTTATTTCTGTATTTTTGAAAATATACAATGGCTGTTGATGTCCTCTAAATTCAGGGCCATATAGCAAATCTCTAATTATGCAACCCTAGTTAGATATCTGGCACAAGCTAGTTCACAGGGTCGTTGTGAGAAAATAATTTTGCAACTCTTCAAGTATTATATAAATAGAAATTAATATACCTTATATGCATATAGATGGCATACATAAATGCAAAGTTGCAATTTAATTGGTTTAATTTTCAGTTTAAGTATCAGAGTAGATCATAACATCCATGCCTTCTGTCTTTGAGTGATCCTTACCCATATTTTTCTGTACATCTTTTGTAGAGAATCTACCCAATGTCCTGGAGGTTTGTCCTCTGCTCCTTTTTCCATCTCAGACATGCCTTTGTATCACTCAGTTATCCCTCTTGTCTATCATTCTTTTCACATAATGAGTTCCCCTTCTGAGGTCATATATGCCTTTGATATTGTTCTGTCTGCCTTTTTTGACAGACAAACTATCATTAGTGATATGCTCTAACTGATTCCTGGTTTTGACTTAAGACCATGGCATTGTACCACTCACAGTCATATTCTTCTCTCAAATTATTTTGTTAAAAAGGATTTTTACAGCAGTGGGTCAACTGACTTAGCTAGGAAAGCAATTAAACAGTCATGTATATATCCATATACACATACATATGCACAATGTTTATTATATGTGAAACATGTCACACACAAAATGCATGTATACATGCATGTACGTATGACATATATTTATATACAAACCCTTCTTTTTCTGTAGCAAAATCCCAGTTGGCACAGCACTTCTGAAACATAATTTCTTGTTTTTCTGTTCATTACAGTGATTAACAAATTTCCAAGATCTTTCATTTTCTTTTCTGCAGAAACCATGCAATTTTCACTACTTATTAGAGAATTACAGTGTGGCTAGGATAGATAAAGGACTATCTGCAGGAAACCAGTGGCCTTAGCAGAAATACCGAAGTTATTTCTCCCTATGTGAGCGCCTATGTTGGATGGGGGCGGGGGGAGGTTGATATCTATCCTAGAATGTAGTTTGTACTATTAAAAGATGAATTTTCCTCTGCGGAGAGCAGTTAGGAGAAAATAAGATTTTCCATTTCCATAAGGCTCTGAAAAGAAGGTTCCTTTCCGTGTGGCTCTGGGAACTCTGCTGACAGAAGGTGGCGCTGTTGATCAGTAACAACACCTGACACCCTATTTCCCCAACAAACAGATGATCAATTTGCTATCGCTGCAGCCATTCTTTACTGAACTTAAAAGAAGCAGCCATCTGGAACTTATTCCAGTATTTGACTTCAGTTACTTTACCGCTTAGCAGTGACCTGCATAGTGCTTTAACCATGCTACTCCCTCTGTTTTATGTAAATCAAGAAAACTGTGAGAAAATACGCAGTAAAATGTAGTACACGATGTTTCTGTACATTCGCCGAGGCTTAATATGATCTGGAACAACAACAAAAGGCATCTAGAGCCCCCCCAAAGACTCACTGGTAGCGAGGAAAAAGTAGACATTTGAAACATTAAGACGCTGCCAGATGTGGAAAGTAGTTCCTAAAGCACAGAGCAAAGCATAAAGTTCCGTCATTAGCCTGCCCGGTTGGGTGGCTCTGCAGCCTAGAGCTGCTACGGAAAACAAGCACGGGAAGTGGGAAGCCGCGTCTCCCCAGCTGAGAAGAGTTGGGAGCCGGAGCCCGGCAGAGGATTCACCTCTTACTTAGGGCACTGAGGCCAGTAGGCGATCACTGGGGGCCGGGTGACCCTGGCATACTTCCTGAAGCTCTTAGTCTGTCTCCGATGGAGTTCCCAGAGCACTGGAACGTTGGAGGGTCTCTAAAGAGGGAAGGTAGAGGTCTTAAACTGCTACTACCCTCTCTGTAAATGTCTATTCTCTTTCATACTCGAGTTGAACCAACAAGCACTGAATCTGGAGTCTGGAAGACCAGAATTCAAATGCTACCTTAGACACTAGTTCACTAAACTCCTGTCTGCCTCCATTTCCTCAACTGTGAAAGGTGGAAATATGGATAAAAATAGCACTTAACTCACTTTTTTTTTTTATGAAGGGATTTTATGAAGAAAAACGAGATATTTGTAAAATACTTTTTTTAAATCCTCAGTTGCTTTATTGTTGTTTTTTATGGATCGAAAGATTTTGACCTTAATTTTTCTCCAGGAAATGAAAGATTTTGACTTATATTAACCCTCTATCTAGACCAGGAGGTCTTAGATCAGGTCCTAGGTCCAGGACAGGGGTCAACAACATATGGCTCTCGAGCCATATCTGGCTCTTTTGAGGGCCAGATATGGCTTTTTCTGCAAGAGCCATAAAGTCAATTTTTTTTCAGGCACTGTTACAGGAATGCGCACTGTGAGCACTGTACGGCTCTCACGAAATTACATTTTTTTTTTAATTTTTAAACCCTTAACTTCTGTGTATTGACTTATAGGTGGAAGAGTGGCAAGGGTAGGCAATGGGGGTCAAGCGACCTGCCCAGGGTCACACAGCTGGGAAGTGTCTGAGGCCGGATCTGAACCTAGGACCTCCCATCTCTAGGCCTGGCTCTCAATCCATTGAGCCACCCAGCTGCCTCCATGAAATTACATTTTAAAAAATGTGGCGTTTATGGCTCTCATGGCCAAAAAGGTTGCCAACCCCCGGTCCAGGACCTAGACCAGGTCTTTATGAAGAACACCTGCTTTAGGAAGGTTATAGGATTTAGAGCTAGAAGAAACCTTAGAGACAACCTTTTGTCCAATTCCCTTGTTTAACAAAGAAGTAGGGGGCAGATGGGTGGTTCAGTGGATTGAAAGCCAGGCCCAGAGTGGGGAGGTCCTAGCTTCAAATCTAGCCTCAGACCTGTCCTAGCTGTGTGACCTTGGACAAGTCATTTAACCCTCATTGCCTAACTTTTACTGCTCTTCTGCCTTGGAATCAATACACAGTATTGATTCTAAGATGGGAGGTAAGGGTTTTAAAAACAAACAAGTAAACTGAGGTCTAGAGAGGTTGAATTACTTGGCTAAAGTCACTTAGTCAATGTATGGTAGATCTAGGATTCGTATTAGATCTTCTTAATCCAAATTCATGGTTTTTCCTCTATCATGTATAATATTTTCTTAGAGAAAAATCCATGAGCCTAGGATAGGGAGGAAATTAAAAATAAAATTAAGGAAAGGAATTTCACTGGCTGGAGTTTTCAGTTACTCTTGATCCTGTCAGCACAGTTATATTCATACTCTTATTCCTAATCCACAATGCAGTACCACTGCTAGTTACTAGAGCTTTTGCAAATAATGCTTTAGGGTAATTTATTTCCAATGGGAAATCGAAACATTGAGAAAACCTGACTCAACTGCTCTACCTTCATTCATTCATTCAACAAGGATTTAATAAACAGAATGGGTAAGGCATTGCGCTCAGGAATAGTAAGACTTTGGTCCTGACCCTAGTGAGGTTTATAGCTTTGTAAGGAACAATCCCAAATGAAAAGAGGCCACTCTTTGGTGAAGGTTGTCCTAGCCCATGACTCAAAGGGAGGCAGAATAGACATCTCCACTCTTTTCTATGTCCTTCTCCAAGGCAAACTTTCATTCCTGAAGAGGAAAAGCAGGAGGTTGGGATTCGAAAAAATTCTGCTCTCCTTAGTTGGGTTGGGAACTAGGCTAAGATTACATTTACCTGTTCCCTCAAATATTATATGTTTAGGGGATATGATTGGGTTCAGTCTAACTTTTCATCATTGTATCATTTTTGTTAGGTAGAAGGAGATTCCCAAATGCTATATCCAAGGCTTGACATTTTCCCCAGAAAATATCAGTTCCACAATAATAATACATAGTGGATAACAAAGAAACAAATTTATCCAAGTCCTATGAAAACAGAAATCAGAGAGAGTATACGTAGGAGAATATATACCAGACAATACAGAATGAAAGAGCTCTCCCATTGGGATCAAGATAATTCAGGTCAATGGAGCTGCTAGGAGTGCCAGGGCTGGTGACCAGAAGTTCTAGATTCAAATCTGGCCTCAGACACTTCCTGGTTGGGTGACCCTGGGCAAGTCATTAATGCATTGCCTAGTCCTTACCACTCTTCTTCCTAGGAAACAATACATAGAATTGATTCTAAGACAGAAGGGAAAGGTTAAAAAAAGTGAACAGCTTAACCAAGAGAGATTGTCCCAGATTTCACCCAGGTAGAAACTCCCCAGTCTCTGAGTATCACTCTGAATAGGAACATGGGGGGAAATACAAGCTCCTTCCATGTCCTTTTTTCTCCATCAACAATTTTAAATGGGGTTGGCCTCTTCTATCTTTTTTTTTTCCTGGAAGCTGGAGGCCAGAAGCACTCAAAACAACATGTTGCTTAAAGAATTCTGAAGTTTGAGTAGTCTCAAAGAAGAACTTGGAGCTTGATCACTCCCAAAGGGGACTGGTATAAAACCGAAGTTTTCTTGCTTCTGAAATTCTGTCCCATTCATCAAACAGGTCATGCCATTCATCATCATCAATAAGGAGAGAGTACCATTCCAGTGAACCTTGGGATAAAGGTTATAGCCTAGAATGAGATATAAAAATGTAGAGAAATAAATCTAATCTAAAGTTAATAAAAGTGCTATCTTTTCCTTTAAGTACCCCCAAGGTACTCCTTTTTAACCTCTTTTCTTGAGTGGTAGGGGAATAAACTAGCCATCTCTTAAGGTTGTAGTGGGTGGTACCTGCTAGCAGGAAACTCACAGTGATATCCTCCTATGTGCCTTTTCTGTATTCTTCTCCCCTCACCACTTTGTTGTGCTTAGAAAAAATACTATGCAAAGATTATAGGGCTATCCCACCAGAGTTTATCCAAGAAGAGCATTCCTCCTCCTTCTATCCTCTTATTCCTCTGCTTTGGATGCCTCCCCCCTCTGATATGTACTCTGGGAATTCTGCACAATGTGTACTTCAGTGCTAAGAAATGTCTATGCAAAGGTGAAAGGTGTTAACTTGCTTCTTATCTTTCAGAGGAGATGGAGAATTACTCATAATGATGAAGATGAAAAACTTGCTATTTAGGGTTAACTTGCTACATAGAGTTAAAGCTTTTTAAACAACAAAAAAAATCAAACTGCATTTTAGAAGCTTCTGTCTCAAAAAAAGGGGGTATTTTTACTACATTGTAACTCCATTTGCAAAACTGGACATACTCAGAAGATAGTAGGCATGAGAATAAAATGGAATTTTGATATATTCTGAATACTCAACAGCCTTTATTGCAAAATAAGGAACCTGAAACTCTTCCATCAGTGAAAGCTGTCCCTTTGGATAGCTATTATGCTCCCAAAGTGCTCAAAATGCTTTTTCTACAAAGGATCCTTGTATGTCTGCTGCTATTGCTTCCATCTAGACAGTCATTTCTGCTTCTGCATTTGCTCTGTGCTTTGGGTTTTTTTTCTTTAAAAGATATTAAAAATATAACTTTTTATATGTTTCCTTATTAGTTTTTAAGGGCAAAAAATATTTAACTAATATATTTGGACTTACTTTAAGAAAAAAATAAGCTCTACAGAAATAATTATAATATTGAGTCTCCCATTTTGCATTAAAAACAGATATCACCTCCAAAACAATGGAAAATGGATTCAAATAAGAATCACTTGTGTAATATATAAGGGGTAGTTGTAGTTTGGCATGGTTGAGGGATTTACATCCTCCAAACCCACATATATTTTGAACTACCACATCCAGCTACTCCAGCCTACTATGTGGGTTTAGGAATGAATTGGTAATTTGAATATGAGAAGGTGTTAGGCCACGTATTGATTAATCTTCATAAAACCAGTAATTTTGTTCTAGGCATTGGAGTTTGGAACCAGGCCTTATGAATGAGGAACCAATGGGCAGCTAGGTAACACAGTGGATAGAGCACCAGGCTTAGAGTCAAAAGAACGTGGGTTCAACTCCCCAGCCCTTGCTCTTTTGTCTTAGAATTGTTACTGAGATAGAAAATAAGGGAAAAGAAGAGAAACCTAAAAATAAGAAAAATGAAGTAAATGGTCCCAGACTACATTGCTAATAAGTGGTGAAACTGGAATGTGAATTCAGTTATATTCATTTCTACCAGTCTAATCTTTTTACTACACCATGAAGTTTTTGATAACTGAAATGTCAACATGATTCAACAGTGTTTCATGGCAGCTGAAAACAGTAATCTGATCTTAATTTGTATAGTTAGAATCATAGTACTTGTAATTTAGGAGGTAATAATCCTGCTCTATTTTGCTCAGGTTAGGTCATACCTGGAATTCTTTCTGCTAGTTTAGAAAGCAGATGGACGCATTGTATATGTATGATAGTGAGGAACTTTGGAGTCATACCAGACACAGAAGGTTAAAAGAATTGGTAAATGTGTTCACTGGAGAATAAATTATTTAGGGGAAAAGTGACAGTTATCTGAATATTTGAAGGCCTATTAAAAGCAAGAGAAATTACATTTGTTCTGCTTCACCCCATCAAGGAGAACTAGGAACACTGAGTAGATGTTACATAAAGGCAGATATCGGTTTCATATAAGAAAACTCTGCATAATAATGAAAGCTTTCATGGAAGTGAGATGGTCTACATTAACATAATGAGTTCCCATGGCGAAGGTATTTAAGTAGAGTCGGTTTGGTCACTTGATATGTGGTTAACAAGCATTTAAGTGCATAGTATATGCCAATCACAGTGGCAAATCCTGGGAAAACAAATACAAGCAAAAAGTTGGACAATCCTTGCCTTCAAGGAGTTTCCATTGTAAGGGAGGAAGATAACTCATAAATCCAAGGTGAAAAATTGGTTGTGGGGAACAGGTACCTTTGCATAGATATGACGGAGAAAGAAATTCAGAGAATCAGGAATGGAGCCTGGACAGGAGAGAACCCAGTTGGTTTGGGCATGTCTTTAAAATGAAGGTTTTACAAGGAGCTGGCCAAACAACAAGGGATTTCAGGGGCAGAGGGATTTAGCACCCTGAGAAGGCTGCTGAAACATGATAGAGAAAAGACCAGAGTAAGGAATCAACTCTCAGGAGGAAAGGAGAAGATGTTGGCATGTAGGAGAATGACAGGAGAACTAAAGAGAAGAATAGGGTTATACTAAAGGAGTTTCCCATGTAAAAAGGTCCTGTGAGTCTAATCTTCCTCTTGATACAGTGCCACATAAATAACTGGTTAAAATGCAGTATTCAGGCAGACTTCTTTCTCCACCATGTCCAGGCATAGGTACCTGCTCCCCCCATCCAACAACCACCATTTTTCACCTTGTATTTATGAGCTGTTGTCTTCCTTTACTATATAAACTCCTCAAGGGCAAGGATTGTTTCCTTTTGCTTCTATTGGTATTACCAATAGTTAATACAATGACTGGCATATAGTATGTTGTCTATGGCATGAATCTGGGACCCCTGAAATAGAAAACAAACCATTACGAACTATAGGACTGGTGTGTGTTCTCCTCCTTCCTCCTCTGGAGAATTTCCCAGAATCCTCTCTGGTCTCAGTTGCCAGTAACTGTCACCAACTGTCAGCTGCTCCTTCTCTGGCTTCTTTTGTCCCATCCCTCTTGCACAAATTCCATCCTTACAGTGTTGAAAGAGAAATATTTGCTTTCTTCTTTACTGCTGTCAACCTCTGAAGCAATCCTTGGGAACAGTATGTATTGATATATTTTTATGCAGTTAATACTATCTTTAAAAAAGTCTTCTCAACAAATCAGCTAATAAGTATTCTTTAATAATCTGCCATGGGTTAGACTTTGTTCTAAGCACTCAAAGACAATAATGGAACAGTCTCTTCTGGAGGAGCTTATATTCTGTTAGGGGAGACAACACACGTCTCTTATCTGTGTGCATGTGTGTATACATCACATATGTGTACTATATACAATATAACATGCAGTATGCACACATACTATATATATGCATGCAACACACAACTAAGTCTCTATACATATATAACATGTACCATCTAAGTATATGTATATGTATATACATATATACACACAGAACCTAAACATCTAGATATGTACTTATATATACTTAGATGTGTGCATGCTATGTATATATACATACCTATATACCTACACATGACAAAATCAATTTAAATTGAATCAAAGGAAATTATGGGAACTATCAATATATTTATATAATTTTGAACACTGGTAAAAGTTTAACAAATATTTTCTACTTTAGGTAGCTAGTTAATAATTTAAGTTTATCATAACAACTGCTTTTCCTCCCCTTCAGGAAAAAGAAAAAAAACCTATTTTAAAGTTTAGAGATTCTCCGGAAAATAATGCAATAGCTGATTTGGGATTGGTGTTTTAACGAAGTTATTGCTTCTATAACCTTATTTTCTACAAAGGCTTTTAGCCATCTCTCTTTTAAAAGCACCCATTCATGTCAAGTTTCTTAAATATTTGTTACTTTTGACATATATAGGAAATGTTTCCAGTGTCTGCATATTAATCTCCTGATTGCCTTTCTTTGAAAAGAAAAGAAATGTGCCCAGCCAGGCAGTCAATCTGAAGGCGATATTTTCCCTTGATAAATAGCTCATCTTTTTTCTTCAGCACTGCAAAGTACTTTTGTCCTTTATTTGCCACTAATGCTTATGATAAAAAATTAAATTACTGTTCATCCTTTCAATATGGTTTTCCTCAGAGGCCTTCTGCTGAAGAACAAACATTTAAGAGGGGATGCAGAAGGTTTAGTTTTATACACAGCCCTACTATATTATTCATTGCAATGCATTTTTAATGTCAGAGAAAGAAAAGTAAAATATATTCTAATTTCTAGGGCCAGGCAGGCAGTGATCTAGGGATTGATAAACTCTCTTAGGCTGGAGACAAGTGTATAATAAGAATAATAAAAGAAAGCTTCCTCTTCTGAGAGAGAGAGATGGAGAGAAAGAGAGAGAGAGAGAGAGAGAGAGAGAGAGAGAGAGAGAGAGAGAGAGAGAGAGAGATGCCAATGTGTGGATACCAGTAACATTGGATCTACAACATTCATATATCTTAAACATTACCTTTATGGTGGAGAAATGGGTCAGCTAGGCACATAGGACATCAACATCCAATTCCTTCTTAAATGAAGCTGTGCTTTATTAACATAACCATTGGGATTTTGATAAAGCCAGCTTTATACTTCAAGTCTCTTCTCTCTACTTTTTACTTTCAAAAACAAAATTTTATTTCCAGTTTTTCATAAATAAAGCAATTTCTCCCTGAAACCCTGAGACAATATATGTAAACATTATCATTAGTTTTAGAACCTGATATTCTTTTATAAGAACATGGAGTGAGCAAAGTACTTTACTTTGTTTATGAATTGTCAGAGCTAATGGTTTTCTTTGTATTGTATTGTCATGGAATTCAGTAATATATCTCCAATCCAAGAGTTACTAAATCTAATAAGTAATCAACTTACCAACTTAGACTAAGAGAGTGAAGATTAAACTTTACATCGCCTGCTTTGGAAGCATACAAAATTATTTCGTTTACCAAGTGAGAGAAGCTCGTCATCCTCTGATATAAACAAGAGGCAGCCTCAGAACATCATTTCCAGTCTCTTCTGCTGTTCTCCAAAGCCATATTCAATCTGTTGCCAGGGGAAAGTACATATTTTGAACTTGAGAAGACTACAGTTATGAAAAAGTTGTCATGTCAGGAAATGAATGCTTTTTGTGGGTACCTGTTGAATATCTAGTAGAAACTGAGTAAATGTTATAAGAAATGGAAGTAGTTCAGTTATTGCTTAACTCGGGTAAAACAACTACACTATATTTAGCAAGATTTCTAAAGTATGGACATGCTTTTTAATTGTGATCCTAACGGAGCACTTGGAAGTTATCATTTCTTTTGTGCTTTGTAACTTGATTCAAGGGCCACTCCACACCTTTATTTTTCTACACATAAATTGTGGGAGCATTGCCTCTTTTTTCATTGTTGGTACATGTGCTTAACCACACATTCAACTGACCCCTGCTTAAATAGAATGTGCTTTTCTCCCTACACTATTACACTATATTGCAAATCCATCTAAAACTTTTACTGCGCTGGTATTACTCAATTCATGCTTGTTGTCTTAATTTTATTTTTACTGATTTATTTCGTGGCTATCACCATAGTAACTATGCAGTTTTTAACAAAATGAAAAACATTCATTATTTGAAGCCACCTACAATGATTCGTGATAAACAGGCTATCACTGCTGCTGAATGAACTATAATGAAAATCAAATTATCAGCCACAATCAAAGACTAACAAAGCCAATCATCCGAACATCCATTGCTTTGTCCTAGTCTGTGCTCCTTGATTCTATCTTATTCTTTTGCCAAAGCATCCAGACATTCTTCATTATTATAGGGTGCAAGAGCCCGGGAGTTTCTGAAGCAAGCCTTTTTATTTAGATGAGCACTGCTATTGTTACCTAAATCTGCTCAAATTGTGCCTGATAGAAAGGCATGCTCTTCATATGAAGGAAATAGCCCACGGATCTCAGAGTGCTTTCTATTTTATTTTAGCTCCTCTGAGCCTGCCCATATGGAAAGCAGCATTTACAGCAGCAGAAAATGTCTATTCAAAAATACTTAAAATGATCAAGACCCAATTCTTCAAATGCATCTTTTCTGTCAGAGGTTCTCAGGGGACATGGAAGGCTGGAATACTTAGTTACCCTTTGAGGGATTTTTATCTCTGATTTATCATCTCTACCCAGAAAACTGGGGCCATTATTAATGTAGTCCTAAGTGTGCAGCAATACACTCCATTCACAAGTGTATGTTTTTGGTTTAAAGGTTGTATAAAACAAATAGAAACTACTATATCTGAAGAAAACAACAGAACAAATGCAATCCTGGGATTTGGGTGGACTGAAAGCTCGAGATACATCAATACTGTGACCTCAGCCAAAAAAGCTACCGTGACCTAAAGTTTCATTTAGAGGCACAGTACCTAGGGAAGTGGCAGTCCCATTACAGTGCAGACGGCAGTATTGTGTTCAGTTATTGTGCCACCATTTAGGAAGTGTTTTAATATACTGAAGAATGTTCAGGCGAAGGTAAGCGAGGTCGTGAGGGCCCTTGAGATCATTCCATGTAATGACCAACTAGAGGTATAGGGAATATTTAGTCTGGAGAATAGAAAACTCAGGGGATACGATACTTTTTTTTTAGACACTGGAAGGAATGTTATGTAAAAAATGAACTGAGAGTTTTGTTTTTTGTTTGTTTTTGTTTTGTGTTTTGTGTTATCACTGAGAGTAGAATTAGGAACAATGGGTAAATGTTGCAGAAAGACCAAGTTAGACTTGACTTAAAGGGAAAAACCAAACCAAAAAACAGCAATTCTTCTTAACAAGTGTGATAGTAATACATTTGTCTTCACTAGAGGTCTTCAAGCAGAGTGAATAAACATTTCTGACAGGATGGAGAAGGAATTCTAGTCCAGTGCAAATCATACTAGAGGTCCTCAGAGGTCTCCTCCAGTTCTGAGAATAGGCAATTCCTCCTGGATGACAAGATTACCCGTGGTCCAGACTATGGAGATTGCTGGATCATAGCAGTTGGCTCTTGAAAGACATTAATCCTTTTTAATAGTTCTCTATCCTGGACACCCCTCTACTTATGGCTGAAAAAGCACTCTAGAATCCAGACTTGGCAGAAGAAACAATTCTGTCTTGGTACAGCTCAAAGTTAATGCCATATAAAGGGTCTGTGCTCTGAAAAGATTCTTATGTAAAATAATTTAAGATGAGACTTCTGGTCCTGCACTAGTTGCCCAGGAGCCTCTTCTCAGTTCAGTGCAAGTTAATGATAGTAAGTTGGGATTTCATCTTCTTTTGTCTCCAAGAACAAGGTGGTATATCTTTAAAATTTTTTAGTTAAAAAATTTTTTTTCCAGACTACATGTTGGTACAATTTTCAATAATCATTTTCTAATATTTGGCCATTCATGATTTCTCCCTCTCTCCCACCTATCCCTCTCCCATGATATATCTTTTGACTGAGGGACTAGGACTCCTCCTTATGGGTAGAGCACAACAAAGTACTCTGATTTCTTATCAGTTGTTTCAACTCCTTAAGTTACCTCTTGGGAACAAATGATCACTTTTAAAATCACCTTGGAAGCCTTTCCTCCATAGCCAGAGTTATGAGTAGTAGTGTGGGAAGTCACACACTCCTGGGCACTTGAACAAAAAAATCCAGACAGATTCTGATGAAGAATATTCTTTTAGCAAAGCCTTGTTAAAAGTAGCTTTATTTTCCTAAAATTAAGAATGTTCCAGAAAACCTGGGAAATATGGTCTCTATATTTCAAATTCAGTAGAATATTTATACTCCTGGGAAGACTGCTCCCTTTCTTATATCTCAGCCTCTACTCATGCATACCTGGGAATGATAGTCAAAATAAAATTTGTGATATGTGCAATCCATTTTTCTGGGCAGATTTTTAAAACAGGCACATTCTATTTGTCAAACACAGTGTACGGCTGCATATGCCATCATGCTGTGGCAGCATCTAATAACATTTCAATCTTCTACCCACTTATCTGGGGAGAGGAAAAAAAAAACACTTACAAGAGTGTGAATGAACACCGCTCTCTTCCCTTTTATACTCATATATTATTTACAATTACAAAATATTACTTTGAAACTTTAAATATTATTTTTGTGGAATAGATTGCTTTTATCCAACAGCACAACCCAACTATTGGCAGACAAATCTCCCCTCGGTCACCTTAATCTCTTGAGGGCTTAGGCCCAGACTGGGATCCTCTCACTCTTGGGTTTTTTGGGTGCTTTTGATCATGGGTCCTTAATAAATATTTTATAAAGTACAAGGCATCATTCAGAACACATGTACACACACACATAAAATGGTCCTTGACCTCTAGAAGCCAAAGGCAAACATATGGGTTTTATTAGAGTGATCTTGCTTTCCCAGGGGGAGCCTTGGTTGATTGGAGTGCCATCATTCAGCTGCTCTTCTACATTCATCCAGTGGAATATATGGGGCAGAGAGAAAGGAAGAAGGCAATCTTTTAGTTGAAACTATGTCTCTACATTTCCTTCCAATGATTTTTCTGCTATTAAAGGAGGGATAGGCTAGATGCTTTATAACTTCAGGAGGTTCCACCTTCAGGGTTCCCTTTGTGCTAAGCAGAAACATACTAGTAGAATCAAGCTAGTTTGGTTTAGGCTTGGGAAAATAAGACCAAGGAAGTGATTCTCATAGACTTTTGCTATTTGTGCCTGTAGGGAGCAATATAAAAGGTATTGAACTACAAACCAGTGGGATCTCCCAGACTTTGGGGGGCCATAATACAGGTAACCATGTTGAGTGCCCAATGCTTTGTACCTAGAAGTAGGTCAAAGCCATCATCAACTCTAGTGTATTAAATGGAAAAGGAAGTAGATCAATTATGGAGTAAAGAAAGAAATAGATGGACACCCAGAGGGCAAAGTGGTACGGAGGGTGTGCTGGAGCAGTGTGAGCATTTACACCTTGAAAATCAGCAAGCAATAAAAATCAGGGCTTGATTTATTGTTTTGTGGATTGTCAAGTTTTAACAAAGCAATGGAGAAAATGTTAACAATTTAGATTCAAGTTAAGAATGTGTCATATGTATTTTTTTCTTGAGAGCTGGTTGTGAAACATTTTTCATCACATCTCTGTCTAGTATCCACAAAAGTCAGAGGAAAGCCTAGAGTATCCAATTCTAGAGGACAGATGACTTATAAGAAATTCACAGATAAATGTGGAAGAGAATTGTACAGAATGAAAAGGCCTGGAGAAGTTACAATCTAACAGTATAGAGTGAAGGGTAAACTACAGCCAGATAATATGGCGCAGCAGGCCAGATGCGGACCCCTGAAATGTTCTATCCTCCTGCGCCATATTATTCCTAATCTGATAAATACAATGAGTAGGATACAATACAATGAAACTTCAAAAGAGTTGCCTTAGAAACAGACTGACAGATAAGCATCTCCTTTTCTTTGGTCCCCTCTTTTAAAAGTTTGCACATCACTGGTCTATACTGTTAGGGATCTCAGTGATGAAACCACTGTTTCATCCATTTTAGAACTGAATTGAATTGAGCACTGCATTTATTTAGAGTTTTAAGACTTATAAAATGCTTTTATGTACATTATGTATATATACATATAACTGGATCACATAACTATAGCCCATAGTTGTATAAGGGGCAATTAAGTGGTGCAGTGCTGGGCTTGGAGTCAGGAAGATTCTTCTTCCTGAGTTCAAATCTGACCTCAGACACTTCCTAGCTGTGTGACCCTGGGAAGTCACTTAACCCCATTTGTCTCAGTTTCCTCATCTTTAAAATAAATTGGAGAAGGACTATTCCAGTATCTTTGCTAAGAAAACTCCAAATGGGGTTACCAAAATGGAATACAACTGAAAATGACTGAACAACAACAAAAACAGTGATATAATGTATTAAGGTTGAAGAGCCCTTTTCTTACAACAATCCTATCAGGAAGTTAGTGAGGGTTTTCCTGTGTGGTAGATAATCCTTTTTGTATTACCATTTTACAAATGAATAAGTTGATATTCAGAAAGATTAAATGGTTTGGCTGTGGTGTCAGAGCAAGCAAATGTAGAAGTCAATTTAAAAGCACAAGTTGTTTGATCTAAGTCCATTGATCTCTTCACTATACCATCATGCCTCATTGTGGTAACTAGAATTTCTAATTCATGGAACCTTTCAGCATTACCACAATAAGCCTTGAGGGTGCCCCTCCCCACTTTCTATAGTTTTCATGTTCCTCTTCTCCTAAAGCAAATCATAAAAACACATTCACTGGGGCTACCCTAAGCTTCATGATAACAAATATTAACTGGGCATTCAGTAGGGCTAAAAATTTGTGATTCATTACACACTGTCTTCTGATCTCATTCAACATAGTAGTTATTTGTTATTTATATGTTCTTAAGGGGACATTGATGCAATGTGGTGATATCATTCACTTTGAGTGCTTTAGAATATTGTAACTCTTGAATTTCCTTGGTTGACAGTATAGTAATTTCTACTGTTCTGCAGTAATTGTTCAGTCAAGTTTGAAGGGCTGCTTGTCTGGTATCTATTGCTGATACCTGACACAACACACATCTGTCAATGGGGAGGTGATTTTGCTAGGGCTACACAAGCACAGGTAATATCTCTGCAGTCTCAAGTGCTGTCAGAAGCATGTGAATAAAACTTCTACCTCTTCAATCAATCAATCAATCAGTCAGTCAATCAAGTATTTATCAATAATCTAGCATTTACAAGGCCCCAAGACAAAAATGAAATTGCTCCTGATCTTAAGGAGTTTATATTCCAGGGTAATAGACAACATGCACATAAAGAAGTATTTACAAAATAAGTCCAAGATAAATTGGAGGAGAGAAACAAATTCCTTGTAGAGTCAAGACAGGTCCTATATGGTGTTTGAGCTTAGTTTTGATGATGTGGGTTTTAAAAGACTGTGCATGTTGGGGATCTATCTCTCCCAGCATGCCCCAGGAGTCTCTCCCCTCTACTTCCTGGTGTGGGATGGGTCTTGAGTGGACCAGTCCCATGCTAGGGGAGGGCCCACACCCCCTATTTCCTCCTATAGGATTGATCCTGAGTTGGACCAATCCTGTGCAGGAGAGAGGCCACGCCTCCTATTTCCAGGCACAGGATTGGTCTAAATAAGGACCAATCCTGCACCTGGGAGGGACCTTTGAATCTGAGAAGATTGATAGGGGAGGGGGGGAGGCTCTAGTTAATTTCAGCTAGGGAACTTAGGTGGTTTTGTTTTATTTTTCTTTTAATAAAGTTTTAGAAAGAGAGCAGAGAGTCAGATTGATTTTCTTTTCAGTTCTCACAATGAAAATTAGGGGATCATAAGAAGTACTTTTGAAAAGGAAATGCATTCCTTATATAGTATCCGCTTTGGTTTGGGGTTCTGATTTGATCTCTCATCATCCTCAACTTTGCCATGAATCTATATACTCTTTGCCTTTTTTCTCTCTTCCTCTGTCTGTTTTGGGGAAAGTTTCTTTTCATAATCTACATTTATGAAGTTTGTTGGTTTGAAATGTGGTTCTATCTACTAACACTATGGTTTTTGAGCCTCCACTAACATATTTCCTATGAATAAATCAGTCAAAAAAGACTCCATTAAGTCAAACAAAATATTTACTAAATATAAGGCAAAGTAAGAATAATAATTACATAATATTTCACCCTTTAATTTACAGTGCACTCCTCTACCAATACACATTTTCTTCAGGTAAAAAATGACATAAACTACAATCAATAGGGTAATACATGATCAGGACAATTCACAGCTCAGAAACTGTGGGAAATGTGGGCCTCAATGTTTTGTTTTTTTCTCCTGTTTAGAAAATAACCTTCAATGTTTATTGATGGGCATATACTCTGTGTTAGACAAATGGTTCCAATATTAAACTGGTGTTCCATTGCTATATGGGTTTAACTCCTTGTAAGTCATGATACCATGGCATGATAGACCAATCTGCTTGACTGTTGCATTGCTACTCTTAAACTATGCTAGATACTTCCTCTGCTCAACAGGGCTTATGCCCATTTTGTATGGATAACTTTAATCGTTAGTACTTCCAGCATTAGACTGAACTAATGTCTTCATCTGTAGAAGTTATCATTTTTTTAAAGGGCAAATAATTGGTATCAGGATTTCTCATTCTACATCCTCAACTAGGTTCTGAAGGTTTTCTTGGTGGTATGTGGTAGGATAAAAAAAAATCTCTATCCCCTTTCTTTTCTACTACCTCATCAGTAGGTAGAATTGAAGAGCAAGATATTGCCTTTCTTTCATAAATCAATTCTTTTCAGCATCTGGTAATGTTGAAAAGATCTATAGCCTTGAGTTCAATTTTATAACTGTTGTGAAGAGAGCCATACCTTTGCTTTTGTAAACCTCTGGGTTCTCTTCTCTTAGAGAAGAGAAATTGACCCTGACCTTGAGGAACATTTTTCTAGCTTATAACAACAGCTAGACATCATGGTGTATAAAGTATTAACCTCAGAGTTAGGAATACATAAAGTAAAATCTTGCCCCAGACATTTACTGGTTGTGTGACCCTGGGCAAGTCACTTAATCTCTCTATACCTTAGACTCCTTATTTGTAAATATGGGTTTAATAAAAAACACTCATCTCATTGGATTATTGTGATAATCAAAAAAGAAAATATATGTAAAATGCTTTCCAAACCTAAAGTGCTACATAAATAATAGATATGATGGTCAATGACGATGATGGTTTTACAAATAAATAAAATATCATCTTTGCAAGCTGAACCATGATCAAGCAAAGGACATTTGTCTTATAATCATAAAACAATTCTGGAGTTCAGAATTCCCTGGTCATTAATTTAAATTTTTTCTGGTCTTTAAAATGCAAATGAGCAACTGAAACATAGAACCTTGAGCCAGGTGTTATCCTTGATAATGCTAATGTATTATCTCTGTAGATGCTTTCTCAGCAAAAGACTCACATTTTTTTTTCTCTTTGCTCCTTTCAGTCATCAATATTGTCAATCTGAAAGGGGTACCTCCTTAATAGAATAACTGTCAGCTTTTTCAAAAACATGGAGAGAGGAGAAGGAACACTAATATCCTCCCTCCAGAAAAGAAAAAGTACAGTTTAGCTGGAAGGTGAGCAATATGTAAAAAGTTTGTAAAGGTAGGCTGCAATGAGATGGTGAAGGGCATCCTGTGCCAAACAAACATTTTTGGATTTTGTCCAGGAAGCCACTGGATCTTGAGATGAGTAATGATATGGCAAGACCTGTGCTTCAGGACTGTGTATTTCAAAGTGAAGTCATGATCTATTGTGATAAGGTTTGTGATTAACCATTTGTAAAGGGGGAAGATATATCATATTCTATCCCTAATTATAACAGCAAGTGGTGGTTCTTGTCTTCAGCAGGACCACATATATTTTTAGATTGCACCTCTCCTTTTATCTGGTGTGCAAGCTTCCAATTCTCCACTTCCCTGTAATTACAGCCTAACCCTTAGTCAGTGCACCTACATATGTGCAAATGGGAAAATCTACTTGTCTTCCACCAACCAGTATACCCATCCTTTCCCCATCCCATCATTTTGTGCTATTTGCAGGTACCTCTTAAGGCACACACTACACTGGGTAAGAGGTCTGTCTGCCTCCTTTTCTTTCGAGGTGGTACAGAGTGAATAACACATTATGACTAGGTTTGCATAAGTTGTGACAGTATTGCAAGTGTCATTACAATATCATTCCTCCTTTAACTGCCTCTTTTACCAAATTCCCCATTACTATTGATGGTTGCCATTATTCTTCCATTGTCTCAAGTGTCATCTTCAACTCCTCATCCTTACTCATCCCATATATCCAAGCAGTTGCAAACCTTTGCAGTTTTTACCTTTACATCTCTCTTATCTATCCTCTTCTCTCTAGTTGCAGAACAACCTGTTTCAAGCACTCATCACCTCTTATCTGAACTGCTAAAATAGCTTTCTAACTTGGTCTCAACACTCTTACTTCTCCAATCCACTCCTCAGATAGATGTAGTGACTTGCTTTATAGGCAGTTCTGAAAAATACACTCCTGTTCACCATACACCAGTGGGTCTCTATGATATATGATCTGTAGGATCAAATAATATTCCACTTTTCATTGATGCTTTTAAATGTATATTTAATGTAATCTTTCTTATATACATTATTTGTTTAGAAGTATATTTATAACTTATAAATATAATTTGAATGTAATTTATATATAACATGTAGTATAATATATAAATGATTAAATATATATATATTTTGAGGATATATGCTCAAAATATTTTACTGTTTGGGGTGCATGATCAAAATTTGACTACTACTGATTTAGGGTTATTGCTTTAGCATAAGTTTAGAGGATAGATTGGAGAGGGGAAAGATTGGAGGAAGGGAGACCATTTAGAGTCTGAATGTTGATAAGGGTTTGAATAACGTTTGTGACCATGAAAGTGGAGAAAAAAGGAATAAGATTTATGAGATAATGAGGAGGCAGAATCAACCACATTTGACAACTTATTAGACACAGTGGGCAAGGAAGAGTAAGAGTAAAAGGAGTTTCCTGATTTATGAACATGAGATACTGGCTAAAAATGGTGGCCTCAATGAAAATAGGGAAGTTTGGATGAAGGGTAGGTGTAAAAGGAAAATTAATTCTGTTTTAGATATAGTGATTTTGATATTCATATGACATTTAGTTGAAAATGTGCAATTGGCTTATGGTGATATGGGATAGGTACTGAAGAGAGATAATTAGATCAGGAAGTCATTTGTACAGAGATGATAAATTAAGCCAGGAGAACCAATAAGCTCCCTCAGAGAGTATATGGAAAAAACAGAAGAAGGTACTGATTAGGGCTTTGGGATTATAAATTCAAGGTTGAGCTTGACACTGGGTAAACTGGAAATATAGATTTAGGGTGGAGTTGAAAAAAATAGTTATATACTTAGAGGTAATTAAAATTAGAAAGAAAGAAAAAGATTGGTTTATTGAGTAAGCAAAACCATAACCAAAGAGGGATCATCAAGAGTATAAAATTAGAATTTAAAGAAAAAGAATTGAAGGTAGAAAATGAGATGTTCATAAAAAACTCAGAAAGACATGAAGTGATGCAAAGTGAATTGAGCAGACTCAGGAGAAGGTTGTACATAGTAATAGAAATAATATATAATGACCACTTGTGAATGATACTATTATCAGTGGTGCAAGGATCCAGGACAACCCCAAGGGACTCATGATGGAAAAAGTTATCCAACACCATAGGAAGAACTGACAGTCTGGATGCAGATTAAAGCATACCCTTTCTTCACTTTAATTCCTCCATGAATTTTTCTTGTAAAGTTTAGGGGTACTTTAGAGATGAGGAAGGGCATTTTGGAGAGGGGAGAGATGACACAGAGAGATGGGCCAGTGACTAAATGACTCTTGGCTTCCCTTCTCAATGTCCCCTACTGCTGGGGCAAACACAGCTCAGAGGCAGGGCCGGCTTCCGGGGATGCGGGGAACCCTGTCCTATGGGGTTAGGTACCCTAAGTGGGGACCTGGTCAGCATGGCACAGGGCCCCCAATATCCACAAGCCTACCCCTACCAGCTCACTCACACCATAAAGGGTCTGACTAAGTCAGCAGTTCTAGTTGTGGAAACAGGGAGGTATATACCCTCTGTGGCAGAGAGGCTATCTTTGAAATTCCCTCACAAACAGCCCACAAGAGGGGTACCCCTGGGTAAGATTGGGTTAAAGTTGACAGGATCAGTGTCTTTGAGTGAACTTCTTTCTCTTCTTTAGGAATCTGACTGTGATTTTCTATTTTTCAAGTAGTTTAATAATTTATAGTCAATCAAGAAAGGGGATAGGTTTAATGGGAGAGGACACCCGTCTGGGTTTTTCTTGTTTTTTCTTCAGCTGAGCCAAGGCTCAGCTCCAACTTAACTATCCTCTTCTTATCTAATCAAAGTCTCTCTCCTACCTTAACAAGTGGCAAGCATCCATCTTGGGAAGGTCAAAGGATGGAAAGGATCTTCAGGGTAACCCCCTGAAGTTAAGGGATCCGCCCCTTCTCAGCAGCTGTAGTTGTTCATTCTTCCTCTAATGGAGGCTCTCAAACAACAGGAACCTTCTTTCTCTTCTGGGCAAGGGAAATGGAGGCCAGGCTTTTCCACAAGCTGGGATCTAGAGCTCCAGGTCTTTGCTCCTCACTCAGCAGAGTTCAGAGGGCAAAGACCTTTCAGTTAATAGTTTTCCCCATAACCTTCTTCTTTCACTCCAACTGTAACTGTCCCTCCCTTCACATTCCAACTGCTGTCTGCTCCATCTCAGTGGGCTGAAGTGCCGAAAGCTTGATTCAGTTTTCCTTTCCACATTCTTTAATATAACTGATATGTGCCTTCTTTCACACCATGACAAACATGGAAATATGTATTGTATACTAACAAATGTATAACCTATGTTATATTACCTGCTGTTTTGGGAACAAAGGGAGGGACAGAAAGGAGGGAAAGAACATTGATCACAAAATGTCAGAAGACAATTATTAAAAATTGTATTGGTATGTAATTTGAAAAAAAATTATATACACAGGCTGTGGGCCATAAGTTACCCAAAAGATTTCTGAATGCACCCTAAACCAAACTAAAAGGAATTGGGAAATGTTTAATAAATGAATAAAAATACAGCAAAATATTTAAAAAAATGAAGGCAGAGAAATTGAACTAAAGCACCATGGTCTTAACCACAGGATCTCCCATCAATAAATCAATTTATTTTGTGGCACAAAATTGCAGAATGGTTAGGTACAAATATGGGGAGAAGAGAAGCAGATGATAGGCCACAGGAGTAAGGGAAAGGAGGAAGGAGAGAAGTATTGAAACTAGGGAGTGAAAATGGAGGAGTGCTCAACTTAATAAAGAAGAATGTTTTTCTACAGATATCCCACAGTAAGCTTAAGTTCTTCTAAAGGATATGGGAAATTCATGATGGGATTGATCTAGAAGGATCATGCATTTTGGAAGAGCACCTTCTCAGAGAGGTTATATACATGCATGGCCAATATTCTGGCCCAGGAGAATGGATATGTAAGCCCTTTGAGGAAGCTCGCACCAAGAAGAGTGAGGGAAATGTGGCACAGAGATGAGATGGCATAATTAGTGGAAAACGAATAATTATTGTGGGGGCAATGGATAGACTGGGATTGCAGTTTGAGACATGTGAATAATTTCTAACATGGGAAATTGGTTCTATCTGAATTATTTTTTTTCACAAATTAATACTCCTTGGAGTAGAATATATGGAATAAAAAGATGAAGCAGAATCTCTGAAGGCAGAGGAGAAAACTCAAACCCAGTGCTTCAGAAGCTTTAAAAACATGAGGAACACAAAGAAGTTAAAAAAGAATGAATTGGAATATAGACTATACATCAGAGAAAAATGAAAAAAAAAACTTTGAGAAAAGGAACAGAAAAATGAAAACCAACAAACATAAAATGTAGAAAGGGAGGATTGATACTTTTCATTCAGAGGGGTAAAAAAAAGTAGGGAAGGGTAAGAAAAACAAATCAATAATTTAAGCTAACCTTCAAAAGCTAAGATAAGGATTGACAAGTAGGGGTAAGGTTATAGAGGTAGAGAAGATAGTCATTGGAAATAAAGTTCCATTAGAGTAATTTAAACTAAAACTATCATGATGACAACATATTAACTTAAGAGAGGAAGAGGATAAAATATTTAAAAATCAATGCTGTCACTATTATAGTAATCAGAAGAATAATTCACAGGGTGAGGGTGGAACGCTAAATAATCTAAGATGACATGGGGGATGGGAAAGAGGGGGTGAATAGCAAGGGACACCAAGAGAAACTTGAGTGAATAAGAAAAATAGGATATTCTGTTACACACAAAGAGGGCATGGGAAGGAGAGGGGACAAATACTATTATAAGAAGGAGAGGAAGAGAGCATTAAAAGGTAATAATCAAACCTTACTCTCAGTGTAATCAACCCAGAGAGGGAAGAGTAGCTATACTATCCATTGGGACATAAAACTCTTATCTAACCCTTCTGAGAAAGTCAGAGGGGATCAACCAAGGGGAGCAGGGGAGTGGGGAGGTCAAAAAAAGGGAGGGGAGAAGAAGGGGGAGGGAATTCATAAGGCCTTTAAAAACAAAAAGAGGGGGAAAAATAAGGGAGGGAGTAGAAAGGGAAGTTAATCAAGGGAGGGGATAAGGGATAGCGGCTCAATAGCAAACCACTG